>NW_026129759.1:0-36665 GCF_022985175.1 Labeo rohita | reverse complement strand
GTGTCAAGATTGTGTGAAGATATTACAACTGGTGTGACATCATCGGGTCACATGACCAGGAAGTTATATAGATTTTAATATTTGAAAAATTCATTAAAAATACACAAAATCATTTTTCCAAATTCCAAGTGGTGTAAGATGTGTGTCATGATTGTGTGAAGATATTACAACTGGTGTGACATCATCGGGTCACATGACCAGGAAGTTATATAGATTTTAATATTTGAAAAATTAATTAAAAATACACAAAATCATTTTTCCAAATTCCAAGTGATGTAAGATGTGTGTCAAGATTGTGTGAAGATTTTAAAGCTGGTGTGACATCATTGGGTCCCATGACCAGGAAGTTGGATCGATTTGTAGATTTCAATAAATCAATAAAAATACACAAAATGACTTTTCCAAAATCCAAGTTGCGTATAATGTGTTAGAAGTGTTACTGAATGTAGTACAGGTGTCATAACAACACCTGTTTCTATCATTTAAAGGAAAATGTTGGAGTACTATGTAATAACAATGTAACAATTCATATTCAAAATCACATTCACAGCTTACAATTATGTATTAATGCATTTCCATGTAATTCACACCTTTACATTTTATTAGTTTGATACTTTGGATGTTTTGGAATCTTGGAATGCATACCTTTTTTATTATTTTATGCACTTTTGAGACAGTCCCTTAATTTGCTGTGTGAATGTCTAAGGAATGTCCAAAATAAAACCAACTTTACCGCACTGTTGTGCACCACATGTAACGTTACTTGACTTGGAAAAGAGTTAAATTAACGTTAGCCTTAATTGGATTGTTGAAGGCCATTTTGATGTGAATTAGTCCTATTTAGACAGTAAGTTAACTGTTTCTCATGAGAATGAAAGGTATTTTTAACATTTACGAGGGCTAATCGGTGATTTTATTGCAGAATGTCAGTGTTTCAATTCAAAATTCACGACTGAATCCTTTTTGACCACTGCGGAACACGTACAATAACGTTTGCACTTCACTGTAGTTTGCGTGCATTTTTAATATGTGAACTTTAATTACGGAAATGCTGGGAAGAATTTATAAGAACAATATTTCATAAAGGCTCCACCTCAGTGACAGAGAAAGAGGGAAAAAACGTTGGAAATGGGCCATACAACAATGCAATGTTAATATTAGCCTACAATTAGGCTATATACATTAAATATATAAACCAAACAATTATTACAAATTAAAAACATTAGTGAACAAAGATAACTCGTGTTGTGTAGTGCACTAATGAATGTTTTTCATCATCTGACTGAGTGTTATTGCCTTGCGTTTAACTTTGTAACTTTTGTCCTTTTGGTTTCTTCAGGATGTAAACCAACAACATTGTCAGAATGAAGTTCAAAGAAATACACTTTTTCTTCAAAACCTTTTACATTTCAAATGTTTTGGGAATGTGGTAAGAGAAACTTTAACATTTTTAATATCATTAATAATTTTCATTAATAATGTTTCATTAATACATTAATACTTTTTAAAATAGTAATATAATAAGTGTATGATTGTGTCTTATGTGGAATAAAAATAACTTTTTTACTTCCTTTGGCATTGCTGGCATTTGTCAAATTGCTAATAGTTTATCTTCCTTCAGCTGCCAAAAAAACTTTCTACAATGGATGTTAATGTCTTTGATGACTCAAAGACAGAGGTTGATGAGGAAGCATTTGACTACCTGCTGACATGACCAGACCTTGGACTGAAGACGGGACATGGTGAAAATCTTGGTAGCACATTTGACTAATGAACATGGGTAGGTTGTTCATACTGTACTTTGTTAATTGATGTTTATGACGTTATTGGTTTTGGTTGTAACTGGTTTATGTTTGTGTGTGTAGAAAAAGCCCTTCCCGTAGTTCCCCTACCGTAGGAAGAATCTGCGAAGGGAATCATCTCCCTATTCCTATGCTTGGTTGACCCCAGGAGCAAGTTTTGTTATGTAAGTAGCTGTTGCCTCCAAATCCTTTCAATTTATTTTCCAACACTTCTACCCTGATATTTTCGCAAGGGTCTAGTACAGGAGTTGCAGATTTAAAGTTAGAAATTGTCTTCATTTAGGACTCTAAATAAAAAAAATCATGTATAAGTGTATGACTTCATTTCAATACTTGTAGAGGTTTCAGCTCAGTTCATCCACACATCTGTAGTCACCAAGACTTGGTTGTGATGAAAAACTAAAAACCTAAAATAATTTTTTTTTTGTTTGTTTTCTGTATCTCCAGGTTGGAACAGCAAATTTTCTTCCATTTTGATGCTCCTTTTGCCACCTTCTCAAGTCACCGCCACATAAGACCGGGAAAGATCTCAGCTAGGCAAACGTTATTGTCTTGTGGAATTCATCAAGGTGAATCTACTAATGAAGCAGATCAAATGACACTAGTTGATAATGTTGTATTACTGTGTGATCTTGAACTTGCTTATTTCTCAGAAAGGTTCTTAAAGGGATAGTTCACCCCAAAATGAAAATTCTGTCAATAATTACTCACCCTCATGTTGTTTCAAACCCGTAAAACCTTTTTCATCTTCAGAACACAAATGAAAATAATTTTGAAAAAATTTGAGAGCTCTTTGAGCTTCATAGACAGCAAGAGTCCTACCACGATCAAGGCCAGAAACGTGGCAAGGACATTGTTAAAATAATCCATGTGACATCAGTGTTTCTACAATAATTTACAATGCTAGGAGAATACTTTTGTGCGCAAAGAAAAATAAAATAATTATTCAACAGTTCTTCTCTTTCAAGTCACCATCCTCCGCCATAATCGAGAGTACCCTGATGCATACGGGTGATGCTGCTGACACAGGAACACGCATGTGCTGCGTTTTGTTTACAAGCAGAGGAATGCATGCGCATGCATCATGATACTCTACTTAATGGTGGAGGACAGTGACTTGGGGGAGAAGAACTGGACTATTGTAACAATGTTCGTACTACATTTTTGGGTCTTGAATGTGGCAGTACCCTTGCTGTATATGCAGGGTCAGAATGATAGAATTTTCATTTTTGGGAGAACTCTTTTTAATCACCTGTCCTCTAAATTGGTGTTCTTGTGCTATCCTTTTCTACTTCACATATTTAGTAACAATCTGTTGGAATTATGTAAAACTTTGGTGGAAGACAGACATCACTGTTTCTTTATTCATGCTGTATATTGACTAACTTTTAAGTCACATTGGCGATAATGTGTTTTCATTCTTTTACAGACTGTTACCAGTATCCAAGGGCCGTTGGGCCGTTGGATGACATTCAAGAGAGTCTCCAGCTGTATCTACTTGTTGGGCTGCTGAGAAGTAGGGTCCAGTCTTGTTTTATTGTAATTGTCCAACATGCTCTACTCTGTAAGACCTGTCCATTGTGTATAGCTTTCTGCAAAACACTGTCTATGGTATAGATGCTGAAACCACCAAATGATCATGATCACAAGTGTAATATTGTAAATGTAAGTGTAATATTATTTAAATAAGAGCTTGAAAAAATAAAATTGTGAGACATGAGTATACAGTTTGTTGTAGACTTTTTTTTTTTTTTTTTTTAGATTGAAAAGCAACTTTTTCATTTTTATTTTAAGGGGTTTTTGAGGATAAAATATGAATGATGTAATTTTTTATTCTTTAAAGTTCACTCATAATTGATGATAAACAACTCTGGAGGAGATGTAAATTTTGGCAGAGTAAATTTGACTTTCCTCTGAACAGAGTTAAAAAGTAGCAGAGTAAATTTCTTGTACCTCTGAACTGAGTAAAATAGCACAAGAGTTAATTTCAAAAAACACTAAATAGAGTCAAATATAACAGGAGAGAGTAAAATATTAACACCAAATTGAGCAAAATTAACTCTGGAAAAATAACTCTATCAAAAGAGTAACTTTTACTCTTTTCAGAGAGGGACCAAATGTTATCTGGCACAGAGTAAAATTTTCTTCAATTTGAGTAAATTTTACTCAGGCAAATTTACTGTGTAGATGTGTACATACAGTGCCAACACACATTAATGTTCAAACAACATGAAAAAGTGAACTTAGCATCCGATGACCCCTTTAATCGCTGAAATTATTATCCAGATTACCAGAAACCAGAAACACGGCATGTTGTAATCTGTTCAATATTCATAAGGATTTGTTTTTTAGGTGTCGTCAATACATCAGTATTGTACGTTTAAATGCTGAAAATACATAAGTATTTGTAACGTTTAGGTGCTGTAAAAATGTCAGTACGTTTTAGTAAGTAAACGTACGTTTTATAGAACCACATTTAACGTAAAATGCATATGAATTATCACAAGATCACGTTGAACAGAGCAACTGTCTGAAGTCATAACAGATACATAGGGGAGAGTGGGGTAATTTGAGCCTGTGGATAAGTTGACCCACTCCCTATATCTTGGCAACTGTACACTTTTACTGTCATATTTTGGAATTACACATTATTTCTGCCAAACTGTGAAAAAAAAAAAAAAAAAAAAAGAAACACATGAGAGGATGGAAAAGCACCCATTTACTCTAAAAACTGTTTTTGGCTTGTCAAAGTAAAATTTTAGCATAACAGATATAATGGCTCTTACATTAAAACTAAATTATCCAGGTCTAAAAATATTTATGATGCATATAGGTGACCTAACAACATATAAAACCATGCAAATCATTTAGCTAAATATCAGCCTGAACTGGTAAGCTAGCTACTTTTTTTTTCTCTCTCTCTCTCTCTCTCCAAAATGCCAGCTATGGGGCAAAGTGAGCCAAATGCTGTGGGGTAAGTTGAGCAAGCCCTTTAACTTACCCCATAAGGCATTGAAGTAAAGTTCAGTCTCTGAAGTATAAACTGCTATTTTAATGTGATATTACGCAACTGGTTTAGTTTATCTTATATATGTAGTATATTTGATAGGCACAGTGTACAGGTGCACCAGATCTTTCTCTGAGAACCAAAAGATGCTTTTCATCACATTATAATCAAATATCTTCATATATTATAATCACATTTAAACATATATCAAATATCTTTCCACATGTAGTCCCAAATGGTTTAACACTGCAGAAAAGCTACCATGCCAAGAATCTTTAAGTGACATTTATTCCACATTCTAATTCAGTTTTTATTTAATTTTACTCAATAAACCCTCTGTCAAGCCTGTTTTTTAGGAAGGTTAAAACTTTGTCAACACATAGTTTTAGAAATGCAAACAATTAAAGACTGAAAATTAAAATACATTTGATTAGTTTTATTTTGTTTAAGTTAGCTTTAAGAAAAGAAATATGACTGTTTGTAAAATGGAATTTGATTATTAAGAGGTAAATTATCATTAAAATTTCACATGGGCTTGAATCAGATTCAGTCAGATGGTCAGTTTTCACTCCAATGGTGCATCTTACCGTCTGACTCTACTCAACTTACTCCTAACGTGCATGGGGCAAATTGAGCCACAGCAACACTTTTTTATAAGAAGCCATATTTTTAGAACCCTTTGTCATAGATAATTTAAAATGGTAGGAAACATTCTGAAATTACTTTAGATGCTTTAGATCATTGTACTTCTGCCTCATTGTCCTCATTGTTCTAATTTGGTTAAGATAAGTAGGGTAGAGTGGGGGAAATGGCAGAAACGGGGGAACCACCTGTGGGTCAAAACGCCCCTTAATTTTTGTTAAAAATCTAATAACATGAAAACCCTGGGCATTTTTCATACTTGGTTTATAATTTATGTAACTGTCACTACAACTATATGTTACATTATGTGTTAATTTAATGATTATTGCTGTTGTTGTTTTTGTGTTATGATTTGTGTACGTTTTTTGTTGTTGTTGTCGTTGTTATTGTTATGGTTGTCCTTTCCCTCGTTAGAGCGCATACAGGTGTAGGGAGCTGCGGTGACGTCAGAGGTGGTGTGGCAGCGTTTCTGCAGAGTTTATTTATTCCTGTTTGGAAGTTTCTTCAACGAGCTCTCCTCTCTCCCTGCTTGGCATTTTACTTTAAAAGTTTGTGTTTTCAAACCATGTTGTACCTCAGATGCTACTTAAAACCTTGCTTGTTTTAATGGTGTGTAAATTCATTGAATCACCTGTTTAACAAAAGGAGACCGACGTAGGGATGCGGGTGCCTTTTGTTTCTTCAGTTTTCTCCTGTTTTGAGGCTAGTAGTTTTTTTTTTTTTTTTTTTTAAGTAGGACAGAGGTTTAATGTGGTAGTTAGTGAGTTTTGTTTATTATTTTGGCCTTTCCCCTTCCTGAAGTTTTCAATTTATTTGTCTCCTAATATGTATCAATAAATACTTTTTTTTTGGTTGTATTTCTTGGTTGATAGCTCGTTGTTTAATTTAATTAGTGAAGCGGGAGATGAGACTCCGGGCACCTTGTTACTTGCGGGGTTGAGGTGCTCTATTATTATAAGTAAATCCTCATGCCTTCTGCAGCCGGCCAAGGGGCTGTGGTGGTGCAGCTTTGCTGGACTCTGTAACACATATGATGACTATTTTGGACACATTTAACTTTTGTTTCACAGAACAAATAAAAATAAAAATGACACAGACCCTAGGGTGTTTTCCCCCCACTCTACCCTAAGTGTATTGCCTTTTTTTCCCCATGTACAAAATTAACAGGGCATGTTAAAAAAAAAAAAAAAAAAAAAATTGTTATATAGACCTACTGGGTCACATTTATGCATTTGCCAGGTACAGCGTTTTATCCATTTAAGAAATCAAAACCATGACCTTGATGTTGATAGCACCATGTGCTACTGTTTGCCTATAGTTCTGGCGATTTAACAATTTTGAAAATGGAACTCTGCTCATATGTAATGATAGAAAGGGCTTTTTTGGAATAAACCTTTGGCTTTTTAATGCTTCCAGAGAAAAGATGACATAAGGAGCAATTTTCTTTTTTCATTTCTTGTTCTGTTGTGGCCTGAGCAAATCTTCACCTATATAATGCTCTGACATTTAATCAATAACCAATCACCCACACAACAATGCTTTGACTCATATTTGTTTAACCTCAGGGTGAGATATTTCCAGATACTGATAATGAAGATCTGAGGGGAGGACTTATTTTGTTTGTTTGTTTTTTTTTTTTTTTCATCAAATTGTTTTATCCTGCTGGTAAAGTGAGTTGTTTGCAGTAGGTGTTTGGTTTGGGTGTGCATGAGGTTCTTTAGAGAAGTCTCTGAGTTCTCTTAACATCAAAGCTGCTGTATTAGTTTTAATCAACTGTGTCTTCTGCTAACATGCCAGATATTAAAATGCCTCCATTCAATACTTCTATTCACACTTCTTCATTAAAAGCAAGCATAATGAAAAGTGTGTCCTTGATAATACTTCATTCTGTTGCATTTGGGCTGATACAAATAGTTACCATTGTTCCAAAAGAAGCAATGAAAACACTTATTGGATTACGTGATTGATTTTTTTTTTTCTTTCATTACAGAATTTTAATTGTGTTGCTGAAATCCATTAAATCTGACAGACTGTATTAATATTTTCTGCCAAATAAATATGTGCATTATATGCACACCCCTTTTTTATTTTTATTATTTTTTTATTTTTCTTTACATTCTACATTTTTACGAGACAAGTTTAGTTAAAAGTAGTCTGTGTTTTAATGCACATAGTCAACTAGTTGCTCAGGTCACCCACCAACTAATCAATTTAAAAAAAAAAAAAAAAAAAAAAAGTAAAAATAACATGTAGCTTTCACTATTACACAGTATTCACATTTTCACAGCACAGTCTTATTAAACTCTACACCTTCTATTTCACTTTTTATTCACACTTACTTTTGTGATAAGCACAGTAATTGGTTTTTCACAATGACCAACAACATCAGTGTAGCCAGGTTAGGCTAGCTAATGAAGATCTTGACAAACTACACTTGCAGACAGGAAGCTTTATCACTTTAATATCATGCCTTTGGGTCTTACAAATGCACCAGCAGTAAAACAAAGACAATGGTAAAATGGTGCTCTAAGTTTTGTGATTTTCAAAATTGTCCTCATTTTATCTGCTCTTTCAGTGAATTATAGATTAAATTTTAACAGAGGCAAGTGCTTTGTTAGGACTGTGCTCTGAGTACTGGAAATGTATTAAAAGTGCTCATGATGCTGTTGTTCTTCACACAATGAGAATATTGAGCCAATTTATCAACCACAGATTCTCAGGATGCTTTTTAATCGCTGAAATATGCCAATAGTCTCAATGTGAGATTTCACACATTCATTCCAATTGTAGAACGATGAGTTCTCATTAACACTCAAGATGAAACAGAATAGTTTTATGATGGTTATGTTCAGAGATGTAAGAAAAAAAAAAAATGGTGTGCACATCAGCAACACAAATTGGGCTTAGTTGCAGGACAAAAAGGCTAACAACAAAGAAAGAAAAAAAGAATGTCCACACACTGTGATACCAATGTATATTAATTTATAAACAACGTAATGTTTTGACTGCTTACATAGGTGTTCATCGGGCACAATTTACAAGGTGACATTGCTCCTTGAGGGCCACAACTTAGCTTCAACTCCAGTTAAACACACATGAACTGGTTAATCAAGGTCTTCAGGATTACTACAAACATGTAGGTGTGTTGGGGCGAGTTGGACCTAAACTCTGCAAGATGGATTGGACACCCCTAGATATGTAAGTCACATCCTCAAAACTGCAGGGCAAATGTACTTGTGTATACACAAGTACATCAAGTGATCAGTGTCACTTGATCCTACACAAATCATTCTAAAATGCTGATTTGCTACTAATTTATTAATAATGGCATCATTACTCCAGTTCAGACACTGTGAATCATCAGATTCTCCTGTCCACGCACTCATCACTGGACATTACAGGGAGTCCACTTGCTGGTTTAAATCCTATCTCACTGGTAGGTCCTTCAGGGTAGCCTGGGGAGGGGAGGTATCCAAAGCACATCATCTGGTCACTGGGGTTCCTCAGGGATCAGCTCCTTCTCCACATACACTACATCACTGGGACCCATCATACAGGCACATGGCTTCTCCTACCACTGCTATGCTGATGACACACAGCTCTCTTTCATTTTAACCAAATGATCCAATTTGCCTCTTTAGGATGAATCGCTTGATGCATTTCCCATTTGTAAGTCGCTTTGGATAAAAGTGTCTGATAAATGAATAAATGCAAATGTAATGATTGTCATTATTATTATCAGTTTTTGTTGCTTGATGAGTTTTGTAGAATTCATTCATTGATTAATTTGTTTGCTTGTTTGTTTGTTTGTTTGTAACACTTTATTGCAACAGTAAACTTTAGACATTCTGTTGACTAAAACGTAGCTTTGCATCTACATGTTAACCAGCAGTCATTAATTATTTATTAATAGATTGTTGGATTAATATCTGCTAACACTTTTTGATGGTTGTACTAACCCTAACCCTAATCCTAACATTGTACTACATCATACTCTAAAGAGTGTTAGTTCACACTTAAACCTTTCCTTTCCGTTCCGTTCCGTTCCGTTCCTTGCCTTTCCTTTCCTTTCCTTTTCTTTTCTTTCCTTTCCTTTCCCGAACTGAACTGAACTGAACTGAACTGAAGACTGGAGTAATTATGCTGAAAATTCAACAAATACATTACATTTTAACACATATTACAATAGAAAACAGTTATTTAAAATTGTAATATTTCACAATATTATAGTTATAGTACTACAAATAGATAGATAGACTTACTTTTATTATATTTTCCTAAGCTGTTTATGAATAGGTAATAGAGCTGTAGTGTTCGAGTCCTGATCTCACAACCTCTGTTCCTCTTTACTTTCGTGTCTCACTCTATTGTAAAGGCAAAATACCCCACAGCTTTAATATAGATGTTAATCATGTTAAACAGCCAGTCTGTCACAAAATCAACAGCCCACACACGCTTACTTGGATGTTTCACTGGTTTCACTTGTTGTGGCTTGTTAGGCATTGGAGCACATCATGGGAGCATTTATCCTACAAATAGTCACCATCACACGAACAATTTTGGCTATTATTGCTATAAGCCTGTTATTTCCAGGTTTTAGGGAGGCCATTATGAAAGGCAGCTGTATAATATGGTTAATAAATTTGTTGTATTAGAGGGTGTTATTTTGCTCATAGGCCACTTAGAGCTACATAATGGCCCATTTTGATGCACATAGCTATATGGGCTGATGGCCACCACAGCAGGCAGGAAACAAGAACAACAGATAATAATATAATAACCAAATATCAGAATGGATTTTGCAAACATTACAATGTTTCTTAGTCAGTATAATCCCTTGTACATTTTAATGGTGTAGTTTACAAATATTCATTTCCTTTCCCTCATGACTAAAGGTAGTCTTTAATATGTGGATTTTCAAAACTTCAAAGCACAGGTCATGTTATATGAGTCATATGGACTATCTCTCTCTCTCTCTCTCTCTCTCTCTCTCTCTCTCTCTCTCTCTTTTTATTTTATTTTTATTATTATATATTTTTTGGTGATTGACAGCTCAGACATAATGAGCTTTCAGTGTTGAAACGACATAAATGAGAATGAATAATGACAGAATGCGCAAAAAGATGCAATAACAATTTCACTGACAAAAGCATTGCACAAAACCGATATGGGCAATATTGCAGGTCATTTAAGAGCAGCCTCAAAAGAACCATCAATGCAGACAAAGCCCATTGTGTCTAAAAGGTGGTAATGTGTATTTCATAATAATGAGCTCACTTAGCCTTGGTCTTGTGACAGTATTCAGGTGCAGTGACAACATATTCATAAAAGTACTTTCCAGAGCAATGAGGCTAGTCAGCATGAAATGGTGGAATAAAAGGCAATGGTGTGGAGAAAGAGATGACATACAGAACTTGAATCAGGAATGAAATGATGAGAGCGATGGGATCACACTTGCCGTAATGAGCACTCTGGCATTTTGACAAGTCAATAGCTCTTAAAAGAGTCGCTTCTTTTGTTTTTAATCTTTTATGAGACCTTTACTTGTTTTTTTTGTTTTTTTTTTGCTACATTCTGACATTTTGTCTGTGCAATAATATTGGTTTAAGAATTGTATTGTTGTTTTATTGTTGTGAGCGCTTTTCATTTATTACCTAATATCTTGATTTTTATTGAAAGACATCTGCATTTTTCCTTTTTATTTCTGCATACTATTTGCAGTTTATTACCGCATATTGATTGCTATTTTCAAAAAAAAAAAAAAAAAAAAAAATGTGCAAAACAAACAGTATGCATTAAACATTTTAAATTGCAACATTGTCACATGATTTCCGTCTAAATGAAAATGTCAGTATGATGTAAACTTTTATTATATTATTTATAATACTACTCTGACAAACTCAACTCACAGTTTATTTTAATAAAGTTAAAGATTAACATGCTGATGAGCTAAAAACAATTTTTTACATTATACTTTTCTGCATTCAATAAATAAATTTATAATCACACTGCCATTTTATATTATTATTATTATTATTAATTGTTATATTATTATTATTATTATTATTATTATTATTATTATTATTATTGCATTTTGCGGGTTGCATGCAATGCATATTTTAGGAGACAGATTATTTATCCATGCCTGGCAGAACAGCCTTTGTGTCGGGAGGATGTCTATGATGCCTGAAAATGCCAAGCAACCTGTCCATGCTGGCATCTGCATAATTTGGTGAACTTCCACCAAGTGACAGAAACATTTGTGCCAAAATGCTAAAGTCTTTAACAAGTAACTTTTAACATTAAAAGAAAGGAAGAAAAAAAAAAAAAGAAAGTAATTTTACCTTAAAGGAGAACTCCACTTCCAGAACAAAAATGTACAGAAAATGTACTCACCCCCTTGCCATCCAAGATGTTCATGTCTTTCTTTCTTCAGTCATAAAGAAATAATTTTGAACTTCCAAAATGCAGTTTAAATGCGGCTTCAAACGATCCAAAATGCGGCTGTAAACGATCCCAGCCGAGGAAGAAGGGTCTTATCTAGTGAAACAATCTGTTATTCAAACTTGGGGCACCATATCAGTCCATTATATGGAGAAAAATGCTGAAATGTTTTCCCCAATAAATTTCTTTACGACTGAAGAAAGAAAGACATGAACATCTTGAATGACAAAAGGGTGAGTACATTATCTGTAAATCTGTAAAAAACTTCTCCTTTAATGCCCATGATAATGTCATTAAAATTAATTACGATTAAATATCTTTTGAATAATGTTTCACAAATTATATTCAGTACTTTGGAATGAATAAATGAATGAATGAATGAATGAATAAATAAATAATTAAACAAACAAACAAACAAATAAACTGCATTCACCTCCAACAAGGAATTATTTTTGAGCCTTTGGCCTGATGTATTTATCTTTGTGCTCTGTTACTGTGAATCTGTGTTACTGTGAACTCAAGAGCAGCTCATTTCCCCTCTCATTTAGCCACTTTTTGTCCTCTTCAGTTTGGACATAAAAGCTGCACATCTGAAATGGAGTCACTGAGTTTCTTCACCAATTATTGGCATGAAGGTTGATTTTGTCCATGTGTCTAGTGAAGCGCAAACATCCCAATCCACCACAATCTACATTTTCATCAAATTGATGTTAAAGTGGGTTTATAGGCAATACAGGACAATGATCTCAAAGGCTAGATGCAAAACTGCAAATGAGGATGTTTTTATGTAGTCGGTGTATACAGTCTCTTATGTGTAGACAGGAGAGGGGAGATGATATTGATTCACAGAAATAATGGACTGCCTTTCTCTGCACTATATGAATCTGTGCAGTGTTATAGACACGTTGGTGTTTTTTTCTTTCTTTCTTTTTGTGCCTTGGTAGTCTACAGGAGGAGAGCTGATGTTGACATTTGTGGATCTTTCCTCAGTTTTAAAATGCCATTGATTTTTAAGATTTATCGAAATGTCCCCCTTATATCAATCACTGTTGATGTTTATAGCAGTCAAGGTGTTTAGTGTCAGAAAGAGACATCTGTTCTTTCTTTCTTTCTTTCTTTCTTTCTTTCTTTCTTTTTCTTTCTTTTAATGAAACACTCACTGTAACAGTTTTAGGAATCTGAGAAATGGATGTTAGTAAGCAAACTGCAGCCACACCGATTCCGTCATCAGACTTTAAAGTCCAGCATGAACTGACACCTTAAGTATTTACATTATATGAAACTAGAAATTAACAACAATTTGTCTATATTAGATGGTTTGCTATCTTAATCACGTTTAGATTGTGTTTTTTTTTTTTTTTTTTTTGCCTGGGTATTATTCTTATTCCTTTTCTTCTTTTCATGTGAGCAAAATACAAAAAAAAAAAAAAAAAAAAAGCAAGTAAACATAGCATCTGTCACAGTTTAACCTCAAGCTGATCTGCAAGCACACATGCATACTTGTCAACCAGATGAAAGTGACTTCAATGAACATTTTATAGAGCTATAAAAATAAATCAGACACTGTAGCTCAAATAATTTGTTCTTGGAAGAGCTTGATGAGAAGTATTTTTGAGTTTATAATGAAATCTACAACTTTTGCAGACTGTGATATCTTGGCAAATCTGAGTACACTTTGAGACACTGTTGTGAAACTAGTCAGTTTTTCTACACTTGCCGCAATGCGGCGCCAGGCATGACACAAGTGTTTATTGCTAGTTTCAGCCCGACGCAGTTATCATTTTTACATCCTGTGCCACGTTGTTTAAATAGCAAATGCATTTGCACCCATTTGTGTGCCCATGGGCATGCTGGTCTGAAAATGAGGTGTGTTCAGGCGCATTGTTGGCACGTTGCTATTTTGAGGCAACTGAAATATTCTGTGCCATTGACTAACTGAAACCCGGTCTAAAGTCAATGGGGCAATATTTATTTATTTATTTATTTATTTATTTATTTATTTATTTATTTATTTGTTTATTTAGTGTTATTTAAAGAGTGTGTGTGCTTTAGACCATGTGCTTAGATTGTTAAAATAGGGCCCTTAGTGTTTTTTTCTCAGGGGAAAGTTTGAGGAGTGCAAGACTTAAAAGAAGAGTTCATTGTGTCATCATTTACTTACTCTCATGTTGCTTTAAACCTGTGTGAATTTCTGTCTTATTTTGAACACAAAGGAAAATATTTTGAAGAATGTTCATAACTGAACAGTTTCTGGTAGCCGTTGACCTCCACAGTACTTTTTCCATACTACTTTTATGGACATCAATGGCTACCAACAGTTTTGGGGTGCATTACAAGCAATGTGAGTTATGTAATCAGATTACATTTTTTAAGTAATTAGTAACACATTATTTATTTATTTATTTATTTTACAAGAAAATATCTGAGTTACTTTTTGAAATAAGTACTTTGCGTTTCCATTTTTTGACTAACAGTGTTAACATGATGTTACTGTAGTTACTGTAGTTAAGACTAAATATCAACATGCATTTACTCATCTCACTTGCTCATAAGCAGATTCAGTGAAATGCAAACTCAGAATATGATTCAAACCCACAATAATTAAATGCTATATATCAAATGTATCTATTATGCATTTAATCCCAATTTATTAACTAATTTCTTTGCTGCTGACCTTCAATAATCCAATTCAACCATGTTAATAAGCAACCTTTTTTTTTTTAAAAAAAAATTGGTGAAGAGTGTTGAACTTTCTTCTCCTGCATCCCATTTTTCATGTAATCCAGAATGTACAAAGTGAACTCACATTTCCTTCAGCCTGATGGCTGTTCATTTTACTTTTGGTGTGAAAGCACTTTTGCATTTTCCAAAATAGAAGTTTTGGCAAAGATGCGATGAGAAAAAAATAACGTAACATTACTTTACATAAAAAGTAACTACATAACACAATTAGTTACAATCAGTTCATGCTGTGTTCAAGTCCTCCTGGGTTGTTCGTACTTGTTGACAAGTCATTACGATGTCAGGTCACTTTGGTCGGAACAAACTGACGGTTTACCTTTTCTACATAAAATTCAACAATTTTTTAAAACTCTACAAAATGAATAAAAATATGCATCATTGTGTTTTTGCTTTTGTCTGTTTTTATTCAATTTATGAAGGTGATGTAAACCTAACCATTATATTCTATGGTAATCATACAATAATATAATATTTTAAATATAAATATAATATAATATAAAAATAAATAAATAAATAAATAAATTATACATATATATATAATTGTATTAATTTCAAATTTACTGTCAATACAGACCCTGCATATCTATTGTCTTTGGCTGCATCCGTTGCATCCGACACGTTTTTTCTCTGACACGCCCCCACCTCGGAAGCTTAAAGAAAATTTTGCATTTGCCCATCACAATAATGACTTTGTGGTACCGTTCATGTGCGTTCAACTGGTAAATACAATCCATCTGACATGACTTGAACACACCATCAGTCTACACCACCACTTCTGCAGTCACCACAGTCTCTGTCCCCAAAACCCGTTCCCAGTCACCTGACTTCTAATCACCCACACCTGTGCAGACTCATTACCGCATATATAATGTGTTCTGTCACCCTTGTGTGGCGTCTGGTCTACAGTTAGCCTAGCTATACTTACCTGACTCCTTACCTTGCGTCTGTTCCACCGAATCCAGTCCCACTGCTCCATCAGCTTAAATACATCGTATTTTATACTTATTTTTTATATGATAAGTGATTTTAAATCTAACCTGTTACTCCCAACACCTATTAAGACTGGAAGTGTTACAGATTATACAACATCTCAGTTTGAATTTCACTCCATGCTGTTTTTCTTAAATGCATTTATGTATGTGAGACACTGTAACCAATTGTCACATAACATGTATACAGTCACATTAGCACATCTCGCAGGAAGTGCGGGTGCAGTTTTGGGGAGTCTAAAGCAGCGTGCCAGCCCGTCAACAGACTGTGTAAAATGGAAGTGAGCACTCACAGTGACCAGTATGAATCAGCCTGTGGAGAAATGTTCCTCGCCACCCCCAGCTCACACCCACTCAGCTGTCCTCTACTCTTTATTTGCAATTGAGGATGTGCACATTTTACCCTTTTCCTTCCTGCACACATTGTTTTGATGAGCCAACTAACAGCCCAGGGGTGCGACTGACACGCTGTTCGCCAGCCTGCGTCTTCCATCCCCTCCGCTTCATCTCAGAGAGAGAAAATAAAGAAAGCTTCTGAGAAACTCACCTCGCTTCGGCAAACATGAGGAAGGCATGTAATGTGAAACTGCTGTGCAGGTAACCTATAGATCATCTCTCTCTGGGGTTTCATTGAGTGAATGCATGGTGTGTGTAATCTTTCTTTCTCCTTCTGTGTGTTTTTATGAGTTTTGTGCCGTACGGGACACGTAAGAACAAGCACAATGCTCCCAAAGCTCATCAAGAACTCATAACTGTAATATTTATCTGTGCTTGGGGGCCAGCTACAGGAAAACAGTGACTCATATTGCACACAATTAGTACTGGTCCTGAAAGATTAATGTTTAATTTAGATGTGTCCATCAAGCAGCGATAATGTGAAACCTCACCATGTAAACATGATACTGTGATATATATCACAAAATCTTGTCCAGGTCGAATGTCTCAAATGATAGAACAATAAAAAAAAATTACATGCAGCTGGAAGAAAGAAATAGACTTTTTGTTTTACTCATCTCACTTGCACAAAAACAGACTCAGTATCCCTTAAAAAAAGTGAATAGCAACCTTAGAATATGACACAAACCTGCAATAATTAAATATGTTAAATAACACAATTATCCTCCATGTATTTAATACCATTTTATTAACCAGTGTCTTTGCTGCCAACCTTTGATGATCCAGTTCAACCATACTAATAAACAAAAATTTAGACTTTAGATAAACATAACATTGTGTTTGTAAGGTTGAATTAACTTTCCTCTCCTGCGTCCTATTCTTCATGCAATTCAGTATTCTGTTTAAAGGGGTCATCGGATGCTAAGTTCACTTTTTCATGTTGTTTGAACATTGTGTGTTGGCAGTGTATGTACAAATCTACCTTATAATGTTAAAAATCCATGCAGTGGTTTTTAATTCATCTGTAAAAATAATATCCCCTTTTTCAAGTCGAGCTGTTCCCAGATGCCTGTTGGTGTGCCGTCACACCAACAGAGGCCGCTCCCACAATAGTTGATTGACATGAGCTCTTACCTTAGACCAGCTGTCACAGTCCAGTAACTTTCCATGTTTTGATGCCAGAGCAGGGATGTAAGTTAGACAAGAATATCTCCGATTGAGCGATTGAGGTGTTGTGTTGCTGGATGTAATAATGAACATAGTGGTCGTCATTTACTCCTGACATCTGAGCCGCTGAAGATGCAGTAGACTACATTTGTCTGTGAATGGAATGCGCCTCCCGATCTATATATATCCGTCTATGTTCGTGCGAATCATCTGTGATCCAGCTTCACTTACAGCAAAAGTGAGTATAAGCGTCTTTTTTTATGAATCTTTGCGATCGCCTTTCCTTATAACGTGGTAGTTAGGAAGTTTAGCGCCTAAATGCGGCTAATGTAAACAAGACCGTCTTTCCACAGAGAGAAGAGAGGGGCGGGGTGAGCAGAGCTCATTTGCATTTAAAGGAACAACCCCTTAGAATGTGATGATTTTTGAAGAGCTGATTTTGGCAAGGTAAAAGGGTGTTGTTTTACAAAACCATTGAGAATTTTTAATCAAAGTATATTAGAGACTTTTCATTAAGACCCTAAAGAATCATATCAACTTGTGGAAAATGGGCATCCAATGACCCCTTTAAGCAGCGCCCTCGACTGTACAGACATGAATTTACATTTTGGTGTGAAAGGGCTTTTACATTTCTCAACAATAGAGCGTTTTTATATTAAAAACAAACAAGCAAGCCCAGCCCAGTTGAGAAAAAGTAACTAAGTAGCACAATATTTTAATGCAGTACTTTTAAAGGCAACTTTCCCCAACACTGTTATTTAATTACACTATATTGCCAAAAGTATTCGCTCACACATCCAAATAATCGGAATCAGGTGTTTCAGTCACTTCCATGGCCACAGGTGTATAAAATCAAGCACCTAGGCATGCAGACTGTTTTTACAAACATTTGTGAAAGAATGGGTCACTCTCAGGAGCTCAGTGAATTCCAGCATGGAACTGTGATAGGATGCCACCTGTGCAACAAGTCCAGTCGTGAAATTTCCTCGCTCCTAAATATTCCACAGTCAACTGTCAGCTGTATTATAAGAACGTGGAAGTGTTTGGGAACGACAGCAACTCGGCCACGAAGTGGTAGGCCATGTAAACTGACGGAGCGGGGTCAGCGGATGCTGAGGCGCATAGTGCGAAGAGGTCGCCAACTTTCTGCAGAGTCCATCGCTACAGACCTCCAAACTTCATGTAGCCTTCAGATTAGCTCAAGAACAGTGCGCAGAGAGCTTCATGGAATGGGTTTCCATGGCCGAGCAGCTGCATCCAAGCCATACATCACCAAGTGCAATGCAAAGCGTCGGATGCAGTGGTGTAAAGCACGCCGCCACTGGACTCTAGAGCAGTGGAGACGTGTTCTCTGGAGTGACGAATCGCGCTTCTCCATCTGGCAATCTGATGGACGAGTCTGGGTTTGGAGAACGGTACTTGTCTGACTGCATTGTGCCAAGTGTAAAGTTTGGTGGAGGGGGGATTATGGTGTGGGGTTGTTTTTCAGGAGCTGGGCTTGGCCCCGTAGTTCCAGTGAAAGGAACTCTGAATGCTTCAGCATAAAAGACATTTTCCATGCTCCCAACTTTGTGGGAACAGTTTGGAGCTGGCCCCTTCCTCTTCCAACATGACTGTGCACCAGTGCACAAAGCGAGGTCCATAAAGACATTGATGACAGAGTTTGGTGTGGATGAACTTTACTGGCCTGCACAGAGTCCTGACCTCAACCCGATAGAACACCTTTGGGATGAATTAGAGCGGAGATTGAGAGCCAGGCCTTCTTGTCCAACATCAGTGTGTGACCTCACAAATGCGCTTCTGTAAGAATGGTCAAAAATTCCACACTCCTAAACATTGTGGACAGCCTTCCCAGAAGAGTTGAAGCTGTTATAGCTGCAAAGGGTGGACCGACGTCATATTGAACCCTATGGATTAGGAATGGGATGTCACCTAAGTTCATATGCGAGTCAAGGCAAGTGAGCGAATACTTTTGGCAATATAGTGTATTTAATTTTTGTGGTGGAAGATAAACAGACATTTTCTCAACAGATTTTATGAGATCCACCATTGTGTTATAAGTGTTACCAGTTTGTGTCCTTTAAGACCATGAATCATACATGTAAACACTATCAAGGACATATTAGCATCAGATTTAGAGAATGTATTTATGCATGGCGGAATTATAGTTGTATTATACATGCCATGTGTAGAATTTATCATCATTTTAATTATTTCTCTCTCTTTTTTTACCTATAAAAACTCACAGGAGTGTTGAAGTAATTGTGTCGGGAACAGCAATGAAAAACTTTGAGTGTTAGAAGGCTAACACAAGGTCAGAGACAGAGTCGGGTTGTTATGCAGTATCAGGAGACAAAACAGCACATTATAAAAAGTGTTTTTCTCATAAGAGTAACTGTGAAAAAGATTCCCACAAGCATGATTCTGTGCTTCATTTATTTCTTCAGTACATCTTGCCAAAAACCACATTTAAAATATGTGCTTTGAAATTTCAATTGATTGTGCAATAAACAAAAAAAGCTGTAGTGTAAAAATGAAGGCATATTTAAGATTATGTACTATTTCTAAATTAATAATCACATAAAAGCAAATTTGTTACACAAGAACTGTACACTGTAAAATCCAATAGTTTACCTTACTTAGATATAATTAGTTACCTTTACTTAGTTGCTATACTTGCTAGGTTTTATTAAGTTACAGTTACTTTCAAAGGCAAATAAAACAATTTACCTACTGCTTTGAGTGACGCTTACTTAAAATATTCAAGTAACCACAAAGGAACCAATGGCATTAATAAACCAGTAAGAGGCAGCCATGCACTAATATGTTGCTAATGTGCAACAAAACAACAAAAGAAGAAAATAATTTCTGAGGTGGGTCAATTCTTAATAGACTTTTCATTCATTTCCTCCATGTTTGCAGATATATTTCTTTCACTAGTTGCATTCACTCGTTTCCCAAAGTCATCTTGAATGTTGAATTTTAAATACAACTGAAATATTTGAGAGAACATCATATAAGCTGACTCCATAAATTGATGTTGATATTTTTTTTTTTTTTTTTTTTTTTTTTTTTTTTCTCTCTTACCATTATAGTGAATAGTGTTCATTTTGGTTGGGCACTTGGAACTTCGTTTATATTGCTATGTTTTTTTTTTTTTTTCTCTCTCTTTTCTTCTATTTATGTAGTAGTGTGACGTGTTACTAGATTTCAAGGGAAGAAAAAGTCATAAATAGGTTGCTTTTAGAAGGTGGCCTATATTCTAATTAAATCATTAGCTAGTGTAGTTTTAATGTTGATTAATGATCTTTTACATTCAGAACATGAATCACAACAATGGCAACAACTCAATTTTATTTATTTGTATTAACTGTAATGTAAGGTTTACAGAACCTCAGACACTTTGATCTTCTGAGATGGACAATACACACACAGTGTATTAAGATACAGACATTTGTTTCCACATCTCACTGAGAGAAGATGTGAGAAAAATCCCTTTTCACCTATTCCTTCCATCCACTTCCCCTCACCCATCTCCTCTCACTCAGCTCACTCAGGATGGTCAATAGCATAATATCATGATCTACATGAATACAAGTGATATCCATAGTCATGTTTGGTATCATTTGAACGGTCACTGTGTCTGGTACAATGGTCTCATTCTCACAAGAAGTAAACTAAAAGGTAAACAGATCCTAAGAGTCCAGAGATATATTGCTCACTGTTGAGGGTGTACTATTTCCCAGTGTCTTTCATGCAAATTACCATCTGTCCCCAAAAGGTGCAAACGATCAAGTCTAGGACTTGATCAATGCAAATTCAAATGTTAGTTCCTGTCTCCATTTCGGGGGATGTCTGTCTGGGTCTGAAGTACTTAAAGAAAAGAAGTGTAGCAAGAAGATCAGGGTGTTTTTCTGTAGTCAGAATGAGCCCATGCTACGAAGTGTGTTCACACACTTTGTACTATGTAATTTTTTTAAGTCAGGTGTGTATCTTTTATTCTTAGATTTATCTTTGAGATTTTGATGTCTTGTATTGATTTGATATCTTTGAATTGGCTGTATAATTGGCATAATACATATTTACCTGACTGATAATAAATTGTTACATTTGATTTTATTCTGAAGTACTCTGTAATAATTGACTCTAGTAGATTATGTTGTATCATGAGTACAATCATTTTAAAGAATAAACAATCAGATGTTGATTTAAATTATCCTAAGAATGATCAATAATAATTGCCATTCTAACCCAAATGCAAGGTCATAATAAAATGGAGTCAGATTTGAATTTAATCTAAAATGAATAACTTTGCGTGCTGAAAAGACAGAACACGCAAGAAACCTTCATCCACCTTTGGATACCTCCGTTGGACCAGTTGTGTGGATCTTACAGTAACAATAACCATTTTATTAGATTTTTTTGTTGTTGTTGTGCCACTACTACACAAGACAGCAAATAAAATTGGCAAATAAAAACAACAAGCAACTGCATAATTTATTCATGCCGCAATGCACTCTGGGAGTCGGTGAGTAGCTATACTAAGTCATAAGTAAACCAAAGCAAAGAATCAAGTACCCCCTACAGTTATTTTTTTAGTTACTAGAACTCCTGTGTAAGTAAAATATACTAACTAAGCATTTGTCAGTACAAGATACTATTCCTATTTCACTTGGTTTCCTCACTTTTTTTAAGTAAAATCAACTTATTACATTTTAAAGTTTACAAAAGGTCAGTTTCAGGTCAGTTTTTAGATGATTTTTGGATACCAGATCATACAGGATAACACGAGATTTTCAGGTTTTGTTCACACTAAACGAGTGCTGCTGGAAAGACAAGTTTGGAACAATGTGAAGGCGAGTAAATGATGACCAAAAAATGCGAACTATAAATCTGATTCTCTGATGTGTGTGTAGACCTGACTAAAACTGTGGAACTAAGCGTGGAAGCATGTGTTTATGAATAACAGAACACGCTTCTGGAAATGCATTTTCACTTTGTTGCATTCACACAAGTTTACATAAATACCAGAAATCACATTTGAGACGTGGGGTCTCTTTAAACATGAACCAATAAATCAGGGGCCAAACGCATCAAGCGTTTCACAGTCACAGTCCAAGATCAACTTCCCTGGCCCCTTAAATCTGCCCATTTGTATTCGAATAGCAAAAGCTTATCAAACATAAGCCACCTGCCTGATACACAAAACACCAGCCAACGGTATGAGTCACTGTGTGCTTGCTATACGATTTTAAATGAAGCGGATGTATCTCTACTGAGGGTGAGCCCATCTAGCTCTACTTAACAAAGCCATCTATAGCCTTAACGCGCATAACCACTAAATTGGATTCTTATGCCGTCCTATAAAAGATCCAATTTCAGTTTATAATGGAACCTCTCCGATTCTGGTGTCAGACGTTAAATCTTCACCTTATTTATGTTCTGACATTCATCTCTTGGTTATCGTCATTAAACTTCTCTTCATGTCTCATCCATTCTTCCCATTTCCTGTGTGTAAGGTAATAGTTCCCTATCTGTGGTCTGTCTCCAGAGGGTGTTTAGCCAAAGCCAGGAGGCTGCGGTGAATAGGGATGTTCTTTAATCTTTCACTCATAATGGTTTCTTCCAACATTATCACACCTCCCCGCACTTAAATTACTGTGATTGATCCACCTCAGGTATCAGGGGTACTTTAAAGACTCTGCTTTGCAATCACCTGACCTTGTCACCTGTGCTGGAAAAACAAGCCGTATAAAAGCCCTTCATTTGGATGCAGTGCAGCTCGGTTGTTATATCTCTATCAACACATGTTCTCGTGTGGAATGAAGTGCTAGAAGCATCGCATCCTGACAGGTGATATTAGCAAGACTTCCACACCCAATCAAAGGCTTCCTCAAGGAGAATTTTTAACATGAAGTAAATGGGTTAAGAAATTGCAGTCTTTGGCTGTGGCTAATTCCACTCTCTAATTCACTATGACAACCATTTGGGCACCAGTTCTTAATTGGTTTTGCTTCATAACATAAGATTTTGCTTCAGACATCAAACGGTTACTCTAGCCAGTTGCATAAACCAAGACTTTTTCTTAAGAACTAGTCTGACCAACTAGTATTTAGCCAAGAGGTAATCAGTCTTATTTTTTAGTATTCAAATTAGGTTAACCACAACAGCAAAAAATAAACTCACTTTTTTTTTTTTTTGCAACTGTGTGTTTCCTTTTCACAAGTTCAGGTTCAAGTTCATATTTATTTATAAAGTACATTTTAAAACAGTAAGTGTTGTACCAAAGTACTGTACAATTTGTAAACATTATTAAAGGGGTCATCGGATGCAAAGTTTTTTCATGTTGTTTGAACATTAACGTGTGTTTGCAGTGTATGTAGAAATCTACCCTGTAATGATAAAAATCCATGCCATGATAGTTGATTGACATGAGCGTCTTACCTCAGGTCAGCTGTAATAGTCCAAACTCCATTGTTTCAATGCTGAAGCAGGGATGTAAAAGTTAGACAAGCATATCTCCGATTGAGCGATTGAGGTGTTGTGTTGCTGGATGTAATAATGAGCATAGTGGTCATCATTTACTCCCGACATCTGAGCTGCTGAAGATGCAGTGGATTGAAGTTTGTTTGTGAATGGAATGCACCTCCCGATCTACATAAATGCGTCTATGTTCACACAAATCATTTGTGATCCAGCTTCACTTACAGCACAAGTGAGTATAAGGTTTTTTTAATTTTTTTTATAAATCTCTGCAATCACCTTTCCTAAACGCGGCTGAAGTAAACAGGCTCGTCACTCCACAGAGAGAAGAGAGCTCATTAACATTTAAAGCAGCCTCGACCAGAACAGGATGATTTTTGCAGAGCTGATTTTGGCAAGGTAAAAAGGGTGTTGTTTTACACAACCACTGAGAATTTTTAACCAAAGTATATTATAGACTTTTCATATCAATTTGTGGAAAATGGGCATCCGATGACCCCTTTAAAGGAGAAGTCCACTTCAAAAACAAAGATCCACATATAATGTACTCATCCCCTTGTCATCCAAGATGTTCCTGTCTTTCTTTCTTCAGTCGTAAAGAAATTTTTTGAGGAAAACATTTCAAGATTTTTCTCTATATAATGGACTGATATGGTGCCCAAAATGCAGTTTAAATGCAGCTTCAAACGAACCCAAATGCGGTTGTAAACGATCCCAGCCAAGAAAGAAGGGTCTTATCTAGCGACACTAGCAAAGTTATTTTAATGAAAATAATACAATTTATATACTTTTTAATGTCAAACGCTTTTTGTCTTACTCTGCCTTTACTGTTTTTTTCCGGTTCATGACAGTAAGGGTATGTCGACAAACTTCCATCTCATGTTCTCCCTCAACTTCAAAATCGTCCTATATCGCTGTTTTGCCTTTTTTGTTAAGGGTGTTTGATCTTCTTTGCATGTTTACTTTGCAAAGACTGGGTCGGTACTTCTGCAGCGATGTAGGATGATTTTGAAATTATTTTTGAAGTTGAGGGAGAAAATACGGTTAGAGTTTTTCGACATACCCTAACTGTCTTGAGGCAGAATACACAGAGTTCAGGGAGAGCGAGACAAGACGAGTGTTTGAGATTAAAAAGTATTTAAATTGTATTTTTTTAAAATGAAAATGACGATCGTTTCGCTGGATAAGACCCTTCTTCCTCGGCTGGACTCATTTACAACCGCATTTCTGTCAGGACCACTATTGCCAAAATGATAGACACTTACAGTTTGGTTTGGCGGTATGGTTCTGTTCTGGGCAAAAACTCCCTGCCCATCCATGCAGCATGTCATGAATGAGCAGGGAGAGCAGCAATAATAACCCCCCCAACACAAATGACAGGCCAGAACCCCCCCCCAAGCACAACTGATGGCATATCTGAAAGAAGCATGTCCTTCTGGAATAACAGAGACTGGGGCGGCAGCCCCTTAGCGAGAAGGGTAGCAGCGAAGGGGTGCTTTTCTTCATAAACAGCTAAGAAGAGCAGCAAGCCCCTTCAATGTGGTACATGAAAAATATTAAAAATGCTGAAAACTTACTAGAACTGGCAGCCTAGTTTGCAGCAAACATAGCAAACTGCCGCCATAGAAGCCTCCTACTTAAATTTTCGCTCGCTGTATTGCTTGTCCTCAATCTGACAACCTGCATGACACTGCAATACACTAGATAGCTTTAAGCAAGAAGTTTTTGCCCAGAAATTTAAAGAAATAGCATTCACAATAACCAGATGAGCCAAAGCAGCTCAGGATCAATCAGATGGCCTTAAACATCAGCTTAAACATAAGCTTCTTGCTGTTGCAAAATTAACCAGCATATGCTGTAACCACCAATAGCTTAAAGATACAATAAACAGCAGCGTGATTTGCTAAAACAGCATACTTTGTGGGTATCCTATCATATGCACGCTGCTGTTGTGGATGCAGTCAGTTTTGCGAAAAAAGATGAGGTAATTTTATACTATTGGACCGTTTACGACACTCCAGTTTTTCTATTTTACACTAAAAGCTGTATTTTTTCTTTACAGAAGAAGAGAAGCAGCGAAGGGGTGCTCTTCTTTAATAAGCAGCTGAGAAGAGCAGCATGCCCCTTTAATGCAGTACAGCATATGGTGCAACAGGCATGTTGCCATTATCCAGATAATCGTTAGCATTAATAAAAATCTATAATACAACCAATAAGCCTAAAGCAACAGCTTGCCTAGCAAACAAACGTTACTGAATAACTAGCCTTAAAATACAAGCAATATTTGATGATAGCATATTTGCCAACATAGCATTAGGCAATGAGAATGAAATAAATACGAAATGTTACGTGGATGCTTTAACCCTTCTTGATATCTTCCTCCTTTCAGCGGGGAAAGCAGATCTCGTGATGCAGACACGTTAGCACAACTCAGCATTGCAGGCAAAGTGTCTACATCAATGATGTATCGTTGCGAGAAGCAGTGTTTGCTCAGGTCACTTCCGGGTTTATCAGCTTATATCAATCAACACTGCGAATTCACGTTCAAGTTCAAGAACTTGACTCTAGTGAGAAACTCTGTGGGAAACTAACCCCTGTGGCGAAATCCTTATTGAACGCTTATAGAAATGGAAATTGCTCCTGAGCAAGCAAAAAAGCTGCTGAATAATACTGAATAGAGCTTATATAGGAATGCCGCGATATGGTGTCATATTCCTATAAGTAGATGTGATCAGCTGAGAGTCATCTGATACGTGACCTGCCAGAACTAACGCTGTACACTTAATCTGGGATCGTTTGAAGCCGCATTTAAACTGCATTTTGGAAATTCAAAATCGGGGCACCATAGCAGTCCATTATATGGAGAAAAATCCTGAAATGTTTTCCTCAAAAAAACAATTTCTTTACGACTGAAGAAAGAAAGACACAAACACCTTGAATGACAAGGGGGTAAGTACATTATATGTCAATCTTTGTTTTGGAAGTGGACTTCTCCTTTAAGCAATAATAAATACATTTTAAAAAAGTGACATAAACACAATTATGAGTTACAATGTCAAAATTGCAGAAAATAAACTCATTATTGAGAGAAATAAAGTCAGATTTGCAAGAAATAAACTTGCAGCTTTGACTTTTTTCTCACAGTTGCCAGATTATACTCGCAATTCTGACTTCTTTTCTTACAAGTGTGAGATATAAACTCACAACTGTAAGTTATAAAGTCTAGTTCTGATGAAAAAACACGACTTTTTTTCTCAGGATTGTGAGTTTATAGCTCACAATTCTAAAAAAAAAAAAAACAGTTACGAGTCAAAAAGTCAGAATTGTGAGATTAAAAATGTCGCAATTACCTATTTTATTTATTTTATTCAGTGTTAAAAACAGGATTCCATGAAATGATAAATTTAAAAAAATAAATAAATAAAATTTGCCTCTGTCAAATTTCAAAGATGATTTTTTATAAACCCTGAAAATTTGGACACTGCCATGCAAATCATGAGCAACATTTCTCATTAAAGTACAACACATGGCCTCCCTTGTGCACAGACTTGGGTAATCCAGGAGTGAAAGCCTAAACAAAGATCTGCTGTCTGTACGGCTAAAAGAAAAACCTCAGTATAACCTCAGCTAAAAGAAAAACGCTCAGTATTTGCCCCCATCTAAGCCCCTCACATGGTGGGTGTGCAGGTTTCAATGCCACCTTCAATACCTGCCTGAAAAAGGGTCAAACGACTTTCTAAAGAAATCCAAATGTCTTTGTGAAGATACTGCACTTCAGGCAGGGTCCATTTTGACTCAGTGATGTGGACAGGAAATTAAGCCATTGATGCATGACTTACTAAATCACAGCAGGAGTATATATATATATATATATATATATATATATGTGTGTGTGTGTGTGTGTGTGTTTTCTTTTTACTTTAAAGCAATCATTCCCAATTTCTGTGTGTGTGAAAAGAGAGTGTAGCACATTTGCCCACTGCAATAAAAGAGTGCAGTTGATACCACTTTGAGCATCAACACTGTCACTGGCAATTTTGAATTCATGTTGTCATAAAAAACCCACACAACCATTGCACATAGTTCATATAATGTTTTATTTTCAAAAACTGTATCTCACTCACATAATAAAATATAGTGAAAGTCTAGATGCTCAGTACATTCCAGTTAGGTACTATTCCATTAGGTATTCTGCCATTCTACCGTTCAAATATTTGGACTCTGGCTGCATTGATTTAGTCAAAACATGCAGTAAAAACAGTACAACTGTGAAATGTGCTATATATACCATGTAAATCACATATACAGGGGTTGGACAATGAAACTGAAACACTGGCCAAAATAGTGTTACAGGTTTCGTGGCTATATTTACCAATCTTCACTGATTGCACATTCCACCAGTAAGAGCAGAGTGTGAAGGTTGACTATGGTTCCAACATTGTACCCTGAAGTTGGTGCTGTGTAACAGGATGATAACCCTTATCAAAAATAAGTATACTTCAAGTTTATTTTATGTCTATACTATAAAGCATACTTCACGTAGTAAGAAGGGGGGGGCGGGGGCACAAACTAACGCAGGGTTAATTGTAACACACGTGGTTTAAATATTTCCACACACGCCAGCATAACCAAATTTATGGTATTTACTAGTTGCCATAGAAACACAGAGAAAAAAGTGCGCCAAAATTCAAAAGCCTTTTGAAGATATCGCTGAATATTTATTTTACCATTGTAAAAGTAAATTTCTGTCTGAAGTAAATTTTTCATCTCAGTTTTTAGTATTCATTTAAAATGAGACAAATATGCTATCATTTTAATTGCCAAGATAGTATATTAATGCTTGGCAAGTCAGCAGAGGACTATATTCCAGTCGCACTGATGGGGAATGTTGTAACACTGCGTTACAATCTGCCCCGCTATTATTAAACTATGCTATTCTGTGACATTAGAGATGTAATTTTCACTATTTACTTTTATGGATTTTAAAAAGAAACCACAAGAAAAAGGTGAATAAAGACTGACAATCAATGTTTAATGTTGAGAAATTATTATTTCAAGAAATGTAAAGCATTTTGGCTCATTTATGTGTCTCGTGTTCTATGAGAGCTGTGTTTGGAGGGAGGGAAGTGTTATTCGTGTCTGAATGATTTTTATCTATTTGCGCACATTCTTATGAACTATTTTGAATAGCTGTGTCTTGTGGTCATGGCCGTCCTGATCGTTGCGATGTGTTTATTGTAAACCTTAAAATTTAGATTTTCTTTTTTTTCATTCTTAATAAACGCCATTATTTTATTTGAAAAAGTTAATTAATTTTATTTTATTGACAAAATATGTTAGTTTGTTGTATGTATATATATATATATATATATATATATATCATTCTTTTTTTTTTTCATTCGATCAGATAACATTTTAAGCTGTCATATGGTCATGTTACAATCACGTTACATTGTACCCCACCTACGGGGCATGTTGTCACTTTTCACTTTCTTTCTTTTGAGGTAAATAACGAAAACTGTATACACTGTAGTTATGAAACAAAGTAACATCTTTGTACTAGACACGTGTGAAATTAACGTGGATAAAAATTATACTCTGAACCACACGTGGATTTACACAAACTGAGAAATTCAAAAAGTGTTAGGTTGTGCCCCGTGCTCCCCTATACAAATGTCAGTGTACTAGTAGTATACTTGTGAGTGTACTATTTCATTCCTTGGGACTAAATTGGTCCACTTTCTAGTATATAAAAGTATACATTTAAGTATACCTTAAGTATAACAGTAGTAAACTTTAAGAACACAACTAGTTTTTATCTGTGCTTTAGTTTCTGCTAAACTATACTAAATTATACTAAAAGTGAACGTATAGGTATACTGATAGTTTACTAATGAAATGCTTGTGTTAGCATTTTTAGTACACTTTGAACTAAAGTCTCAGTAAACTGGTAATTTAGTAGATTTATACTGCAAGTATACACATTCTTTAAGTAAACTTTTCATTATACTTTAAGTATACTACTAAGTATTAATTTATAATAATGAATTTATTATTATATTTATTGTTTATTTATTATTTTTTAAATAAATAAATAAACAATATATTAAACAAAATGCTGAAAAAAAGACCAAACTGATTTCAGAATGATAATTAAAATGTAGATGGAAGCCATCAACACACCAAAGCTTGACAGTCATTATTACATGTTCATAGGTTGACATTTTACTCCATAACATTACAGAGTTTTATTGTTTTTAGTTGTTGTTGTTGATGTTTATGTTGTTGTCGTTTTTTTTTTTTTTGTTGTTGTTTTTCTTTATGTCTGATGATCGTGTTAGATTACATATGGAAGCATCTGTTGTTTCAGTTTCTTCTTCGCTTGTGTTTTGGAAATTCTGTACAGAAGATCTGTAATAGTGCCCCATACTGTATAACGATGAAAACACAGGTTCTCAAAGCTTAGTGTAGTATAGCTTGAATATATTTAGACTTTTTCTAAGTATAAGTCAAGTATACTTAAATGTAATTTAAGTATATCTCTGAGAAGTAAAGCATATTTCTGAGAAGTACTTGAAAAGTAGACTGAAAGTATATTTTCCTATTTTTAGTTTAATCAAAGCATACTGTCGGCGCCAATAGCCTTGCGCTCACGGTGACCCGAGTTCGAATCCTGGCTTGTGGTCCTTTGCCGATCCCACTCCCACTCCCCTCCTCGAGACTGTCCTGTCCAAATAAAGGCATAAAAAAGCCCAACAATAAGAAGTATACTTTAAAAAAAAGAAGTATACTAATAGCACATCTAAATAAACTTATTTTTCTTAAGGAAATGCACCAATACACACAGCAAGACTGGTGACAGAGTGGTTTGATAAACATGAAAGTGAAGTTGAACATCTCCCATGGCCTGCACAGTCACCATAACTGAATATTATTGAGCTGCTTTGGGGTGTTTTGGAGGAAACAGGAAACGTTTTCTTACACCAGTGTCACGTAGTGACCTGGCTACTGTTCTGCAAGAGGAAAATGGCTCAAAATCCCTCTGGCTACTGTGCAGGACTTGTATTTGTCATTTCCAAGATGGAATAATGATGTACTGGCTGCAAAAGGAGGCCCAACACCATATTAATTGTGGTCTAAAACCAGTTGTTTTAGTTCCATTGTCCAACCCCTGTACCTCACATAATTTTCATTGTATTTAATATCTCAAATAAACTATTACATAAACCTAAACTGCCTAAGCAGCATATGTTATTGCTTAATTTTTATAATGCTTTGCACAATACAGACTGTTTCAAAGCAGTTCTACAGAAAGTCAGACTGTTACAGTATGTCTATAATATTGTTCTACTTTAGTGCTGGGTAATATGGTGATATATGATGATGATATAAATTACCCTCCAGATTGAGATCTAGCTATATTGAATCTCACTCCTAATTGTAGACTTAATTTTTAATTTAAAAGCAATTCACAAAGCGTTTCAACATTAAAAGAAGCTCCTAAACCTAGGACAGTTTAGAAGTCCTCCAGAGTACTTCTAAATCCTTAAGAGAAACACACAAATGATCTGAATCATTATAAGGAGATTGATTAAGAGAAAATGAAAAAAAATAGAAAGTGCACCACAGGTGTAAGACATAATGTATGTTATATACAACATACATTATGTTATAGAGTCATACATTATATATAGAGTCATGGCCAAAAATATTGAAATCCTTGCAGTTCTGTCAGAAAATGCAACCCTTCTCTCAGAAAATTGTTGCAGTTGCAAATGTTTTGGTACTCACATACCAAGTCAAATCTCATACAATTCCACACAGAACCCCAAAAATGCACTGGACAAAATTATTGCCATCCTTAACTTTATAGTTGGTAGCTCCCCCTTTGGAAAAAATTTGCTTCCTGTAACCATGAATGAGTTTCTTACACCTCTCTACTGGAATTTTGGACCACTCTTCTTTTGCAAACTGCTCCAGGTCATTCAGATTTGAAGGATGCCTTCTCCCAACTGTTGTTTTGAGATCTCTCCACAGGTGTTCTATGGGATTCAGATCTGGGGCCCGTTCTTCGTGTGTCGCTTATTACATCCGAGATCAAATGACACATCCAAGATGATGTCATTGCGCTAATCATGACCTGGCTAATTTGGTTCTTCAAATGCACCTGTTGTTGATGATTAGTATGGCTGGATTGAGTTATCTGTTGGTTTGAAAGGGGCTATGTATCGATACTCGAAACCATGATTAGCAATGCAGCGATTAGCTGGTGACAAGACAGCAACGTAATGACATCATATAATTAAAAAAGACACCTGATGAAAAACTTGACACATTTATGAACTTTTATAAGGAAACAGCCAAGCGAACAAAACTACATAAATGTTATAATAGATCAATGAAATGTGCACTGTTTTTATTTTGTTTTTTTCTGTTTTTACATGATTCCCAATTATTTATATTCACAGTTTCTAATATTTGCAGTCTTTACATTTTTTATTTCAATGTAATAATTACCAAATCATTAAATTTTATCTTTGAAACAAATTTGTTACATGACTGCATTAATTTAAGTTTCTTAAGGGTCAATATCTCACTTTATCTGCATCTCATGTGCTCCATAAAGCCACTCCCATAATAGCTGTCATCACTCAAATTAATGCACAACTCTACATTATCTGTATAGCATGTGTGTAAGATTCTAATACATTTATAAAGTAATTATCTTATAACTAATAAATATTTTTAATGAGTAAACCTGGCTGTGTCTATTATAGACTACATAATATTATTATATTATTTTCCAATTATTTTTAAAAAATATTATTATTTTAAATTATTGTCCCTGGATCAGTAGTGCTCTTGTAATAAAGTAGTAGTGGTTGGGGCCGATTTTAAGTATCAGTTCTCCTTAAATGCAATCTGCTTAGATGCAATCTAATCCTGTTTACATGAAATAAGCCTCCTGAGCAGGTTCAAGCTTAAGGACCTGTTGCTATGACAGCAAGTCCAGGATGAGCATTTAAGAACCAAACAATCCAAGATCATGTCAAATCGTCAACAGTCAAATCCAGCTAACTGAGTTAGTGACATACGAAGAACAGGCACCAGGGCTCATTGCTGGCCACTTCAGAACTCTCCAGCGCTCTGTTTGTAACCATTTCTGATTGTTCTGCTGGAAGACCCATGACCTCTGGCGGAGACGCAGCTTTCTGATACTGGCCACTATGTTGTGCCCCAAAATTCTTTGGCAATCATCAGATTTCATGATACCGTTCACACAGTCAAGGCATCCAGTGCCAGAAGCAGCAAAGCAACCCCAAAACATCTTTGAACCACCACCATGTTTGACTGTAGGGACTGTGTTTTTTCCTTAGAAGGCCTCATTTCTTTTTCTGTAAACAGTGCCATGATGTCCTTTACCAAAAAGTGATATACTTCAAGTTTATTTTATTAATTATACTTATGTAAAGTTCAAGTACATTTTTGAGTATACTTTATGTAGTAAGTATACAAATATTGGTGTAGTTGTTTCCTATTTTTTAGTTTAAAAGAAGTATACTAATACCACACTGAATAAACTTCTTTTTCGTAAGGGGTCCTTTACCAAAAAGCTCTACTTTTGGCTCATCTGTCCATAGTACGTTCTCCAAGTAGGATTGTGGTTTTGTCACATAAGTTTTGACAAACTCCAGCCTTGCTTTTTTATACAGTGGTGTCCTCCTGGGTCTCCTACCATAGCGTCCCTTTTCATTCAGATGGCGACGGATAGTGTGAGCTGACACTGTTGTAGCCTGTGTCTGCAGATCAGCTTGAATTTGTTTGGAAGTTAATCAGGGTTCTATATCCACCATTTGAACAATCTTTCGTTGTAATTTTTCATTAATTTTGTTCTTCTGTCCACGTCCAGGGAGGTTAGCTACAGTGCCATGGGCTTTAAACCTCTTGATGATATTGTGCACAGTGGACACAAGAACATTAAGATTTTTGGAGATGGTCCATGGTTGTCCACAATTTTTTCTCTCAAATCCACAGACAACCCTTTACACTTCTTTCTTTTCTCCATGCTCAGTGTGACAGAGAACACAAAGGTTGAGTCAACTTTTCTCCATTTTAACTGGTTGCAAGTGTGATTACTATATTGCCCACACCTGTTACTTGCCACAGGTGTGTCTAAATGCAAATTACAGGAGCATCACATTCTTGAAAAGCAATTATTTCTTATAGTTTTGACAAGGTGCCAATAATTTTGTCCAGTCCTTTTTGAGTTCAGATTTGACTTTTCTTCTGTGTTTTGTGTTGTTGCAGTGCAAACAATACGCAAACAATACACATGCGAATACCAAAACATTTGCAAATGGAACAATTTTCTGAGAAGTAAAATAAAAATATTCAAGAGGAAAACTGATTCACACTATTGCTGTATCTCACTAAAATACCACTGAGTCATATCACTTGTTTGGCTAATGGTTGAGAACATAAAATTCATTTTAGCATGTCTGGAAAATGCCAGTCCCTGCTGGAAGACACTCATTTTTGTTCTGCAAAGACACTCATTTTATTGCACTTTACTATTGCACAGTGTTTTTTCTTTCTAATATTGTCTCACTTTTTACAAAGCTGTGTGCAGTGTAAATATTATACTGATGCTTTTTTTTTTTTTTTTTTTTCCAGTTAGTAATGTTAGTATTCCATGCTGAACATAGTCATAGACAGTCAAGGGCAGTCACAGAGAATTAAGGTTAAGGGTCAAGGCTTATTGCCCACGGTGGTGTGGATGTAACATCACACAGAGAATGGTTAAACATAGCTTTTAAAGATCTGTCTGCTGCAGTGGACACCATGCATTAAAAGGTTACTGGGTTTAGCTGTCAGAAATGAGATCATGATGAGGATAACAATCACAATAACAACATATCCTGCTCCCTGAAGCAATAAATCTTCCTCAACTGCTTCTTCTTTTTTTTTTCCTTCCTCTGGCACCTCTGCAAAAAGGTTACCACATGGAATACATGATTTTATCTTTAGTCGCATGCACACAACATAGCCCTCTCACTTTGGTTTGTCAGTCAAGATCTGTTCACAGTTACAGTGATGAAGACAAATGGGTAAGCACAGCCTTGCAGAGAGCTGTTATTAGTGATTAGCAGCAATACAGATGACACATAAGAGCTGGAAGCCCAGTGATTGGTGTGTTCATGATCGCCTGAAGCGCTGCCCATCATGCTGTTGACATATGCACACATTTGCACATCAGTATCTTATATGCCACTTTAGAGATTGGTGGATATAATCTGATTTGAACTGTGAAACACCAAAAACTTTTTTTTTTTTTTTAATTAAAATTAAATTCATTTAATTTAAATTATTAGATGGTAAAGAGCATGTCAGAGAGCTGAAATAGGGGTGTCATTACCTTACTAGGTACTTTTGTTTTGCTTTGTTAGTAGTATAAGATGATGATTCATGTTATGATTCATAACAGTAATCTATAGTAAAAACAAACAAAAAAAAGAAAGTCACAGCTTGTTGATTCAGTTCATAGTAAAACCTTCCAGGTGCTTTGAATTTGGATTATAAGGCACACCAAATCACATTTCACCAGCTTTGTAATGACATTCAGATTTGTGCAAAAATAAAAGCTTGCAGGTTTATTGTCGAGCTACAGTATTCTGCTTGAAAGAGAATAAATTAAAGCAGAAAAAAAAAATTGCATGCAAAATAAAATCCCATTCGGTGTAATAACTGGCATTCAGCTCTTTTTGGAGGGATTGTGGTAGTAGCACTCATTTTCAAGTGCTCGTTCCTGTTATGACACCTCGCCAGAAATATATGTATATCAGTGGCAAGCGATGCTGTAGCACAACCCAGCTTAATTCAGCATAAGTCAAGTCAAGTCAAGTCACCTTTATTTATATACCGCCTTTAACAATACAGAATTGTGACAAGGCGGCTGTACAGTATTAAATAGGAAACAGTACATCAACAATGCCAAAGGCAACAGTAAACACTCACTTTTTAGGTAAAGGTAGTTAATCAAATACAATAAAATAAAATGCAATATTGTGTTAAGAGAAAGTGTCCCCAACTAAGCAAGCCAGAGGCGCCAGCGGCAAGGAACCAAAACTCCATCGGTGACAAATGGAGAAAAAAACCTTGGGAGAAACCAGGCTCAGTCGGGGGGCCAGTTCTCCTCTGGCCAAAGTTCCCATGGTCTTGTGCCGACAGCCGTCTAGGTGATATGGTCTTCACTGTGGATCCGTCTCTGGGGCTCATCTAGTTGATGTGGACTCCGCTGACATTCAGGGCTGTAGAGGTCGTCTCTAGGTGCTGATCCACCATCTGGGCTGGGTTTGGACTGGATCCTGGATGGAGCGTGTCTGCGTCCCGAACATTGTAGGGTAGATTGTTCTAGAGTTTGGGCGCTAGATAAGAAAATTATCTCCCGTCCGCGGTTTATTTTGATATTCTCTGTATTATCAAATTGCCAGAGTTTTGAGAACGCAGCGGACGTGAGGGACTATAATGTGATAGGAGCTCGCTCAGGTACTGTGGAGCTAAACCATTCAGGGCTTTGTAAGTAATTAGCAAGATTTTAAAATCTATACGATGTTTAATAGGGAGCCAGTGCAGTGTAGACAGAACCGGGCTAATATGATCATACTTTTTGGTTCTAGTAAGAACTCTAGCTGCTGCATTTTGGACCAGCTGGAGTTTGTTTATTAAGCGAGCAGAACAACCACCCAATAAAGCATTACAATAATCTAACCGTGAGGTCATAAATGCATGAATTAATGTTTCAGCATTTGACATTGATAGCATAGGTCGTAGTTTAGATATATTTTTGAGATGGAAAAATGCAGTTTTGCAAATACTAGAGATGTGGTTTTCAAAGGAAAGATTTCCATCAAATAGCACACCTAGGTTCCTAACTGATGACGAAGAATTGACAGAACAGCCATCAAGTATTAGACAGTGTTGTAGGTTATTACA
>NW_026129758.1:0-36724 GCF_022985175.1 Labeo rohita | reverse complement strand
GGCACTGTGCTGAAACACTGCACTTAGTTTCAGGTCATGCTTGTTATAACAGACACCAAGTTTGGTGTCAATATGCCAAACCGTTGCGGAGATATAGCCTCACAACCATTTTTGCGTGCTTTTCGTAGAAATCGTTCGCGAGTCATTCGAAAACGGTTTGACCAATCAACTTGAATTCCATAACTTTTTGCCAGCATGGTCTGAAGATGATCTGAGCCAATTTTGGTGAAAATCAGATAAACCGTCTAGGATGAGTTCGAAAAAGTACGTTTTACGAACAACAATTTATAGAAAAAAAAATAAACCTTACGATTTTTAAATTTTGGACTTCATTCGACTCGGCATGAGCCAAGGATTAAGAGGAATTTTGATTCTGTGGCTTACGGTTCAAAAGTTATTAGCATAAAATTATTGAAATTTTGGACAGGTGGTGGCGCTAGAGAGTTTGAGTTAGAGACTCCAAATTTGCTATGGTCAATGATGGGAGGGTCCTCTATCAGTGTGCCAAATTTCACAACTTTCCCCGCAATCGGTTCTATGGGCTGCCATAGACTCAAGAGCGGAAGAAACGGAGGAAGAAGAATAATAATAAGAACGCCAACGAATACAATAGGTGCCATCGCACCTTCGGTGCTTGGCCCCTAATAATAGTAAGAACGCCAACGGATACAATAGGTGCCATCGCACCTCTGGTGCTTGGCCCCTAATAAGAATTCTAATGGATACAATAGGTGCCATCGCACCTTCGGTGCTTGGCCCCTAAAAAGAATGTTAGCAGCATTGTCAGCAATTGTTCTAGTCTATTAATTAATATCCCACACCAATGTAATAAATAAATAAATAAAACAAAGATCTTCTGAAGGCCCAATGCAAGAAATAGGCCCATTTAAAATGGCATTAAAGAACAGGTCATTTTACCATTGTAATTTCTGTAAAGTCAATTTAGTATAGTTTATTGACAAGTATTAACTTTGTATCAGGTCTTGGTATATACTTAAATCTCACTGTCAGTAGATATGAATATCACCTAGAGTAGCGTTTGCTTACCATCAACTTGGAAGTTGAAAGAACGTCTATGACATATATATATATATATATATATATATATATATATATATATTTTAAATGTCAAACGGGTAAATGCCTTGAGTTTTATAACTTAATATTTCCTCAAACATTTTGGATCCATTGTTCAAATTGTATGAAAATGCCAGCAAGAATAGAAATTCAGGTGACAATGTGACATGGTCATGTCCCCAGTTTATAGCTCCATTGATTAACTTGATTAATTGATTTCATTAGTGACCTCTGAAATTAGGCTACGTGTCACTGATTATAACAGCTGTATATTTTCCGTTCTTATGAAAACAATAACATTTTGTTAAGTATTCAAATTCAATATATGCCAAGAAGTTATCAGTTAAAGGACTGATAGATGAAATATTGTGATGTATTATATGTGACTCTGAAAAATCAGTCATAAGTGTACATCACCTTTAAAGTTGTCCAATGTATGGTTTATTAGGAAAGGACAATATTTCTGAGAAAACTATTTGAATCTGAAATTTACAAAAAAATATCTTCATGAGAAAATGACCTTTAAAGTTGTCCAATTTATTAAATGATGTTTGGCATAAAAAAATCATGACCCATAAGATGTATTAATGGCTATTGCTAAAAATACACCTGTGCAACATAAGACTGGTTTTGTGGTCCAGAGTCAAATATACCTGTATAACATAAGGGGTGGTGAACTCTGGTCCTGGAGAGAACTCAGCCCTGCAGAGTTCAGCTCCAACCCTAATTAAAACTCACCTGCCTGTTGTTTTCTAGTAACCCTTCAGACCTTGATTAGCTTGTTCAGGTTTGTTTGATTAGGGTTGAAGCAAAACTATGCAGGGCTGCGGCTCTCCAGGACCGACGTTCACCACCCCTGGTCTATAATATGAGTTATCGAGTTTTATCTGTCTGCACCGACAGATTAGACTAAAATGTATACGCAAAATTTAAATGCATAAACTCAGACATTAGACAAAAACAATGGAAGAATAATTAAAACCACAGAACATTAATGGAAGGGGGAGAATAATTTTATTACGCTGCAGTGCAGCAAGACATTTGAAAGTAGCGCCAACACTTTTGACACTTTTTGTTTTCAGCACCACTGTTATTTCCGTGTAATTAGGCAAAGTTTGATTAACAGTTGGTCGGGTTAATTACGCAGACCTGGCAACCCGCTCAGCAGATACACTTGGTCTAGGGGGAACAGGAATTCCAGAGGGGAACATGTAACGTCCGCCAGAGAGTCCACCCGAAACAAGGAAAGAAAACTCGAGGCAATTAGTCGTTTGAGCCTTTATAGTTGTTTGCACTAGTGCACTCCTCTTACACACATGCAAGGTAAAACAAACATTTTGGTAAAGGGACAAACAAAAAGGAAAAAAGTTAGAGCATTGTAGTACTTAGCAGCAGACTGACCATCTCTCGCCTCACTCTCGACTCTATCTTAGTGCGTGCGCATTCACAAAACAGCAATCAAACTTAGAGAAAAATATATTTAAAGGGACCTTAACATGATGTTAAACATTAGGTGGCTGTTACAAACAGAATCGACTGCAACACTGGAGGCGGCGGAGGGAGCGAGGTCCTCGCCCGGGGCCTGGCTCTCATCTTCCTCTGCTGCTGCACCCAGGGTCCGTGGTGTCCCGGCTGGTAGAGTGAAGGACACCTGGGAAGATCATGTCCAGAGTGCACAGGACCTGTGCAGAGAAGCACACGGAGTAGAGGTGGTCAGAGTGTTGTCTACCTGCACTCAAAGGTAGACGCAAATTCGCCATTAAGCGAAAGGAAAGGACGTGACGTGTGGCCAAGTGTGGTGACCCATACTCAGAATTTGTGCTCTGCATTTAACCCATCTAAGTGCACACACACAGTAGTGAGTAGTGAACAAACACGCACACACACAGATGAGTCAAGCCCGACTCCCTAACCATTAGGCCACAGCTGCCCCCAATTTACTCACTGTTACTTGCATTAAAGCAACAACGGTAATGTGTGTAAATAGTGTGTAAACAATGCAAGCAAGATTAATGGCAAAGACGCTGGTGCTGCTAATGGGCTATAAGCTAGCGGATTCAGGAAATCAAAACACGTTATGAAAATGATGGTTTATAAAATTATATATTGTCACGGGGTTAAGAAATACAGGACAGAAAACTCAAATTTGTAGCCCCGGAGGGTGGAACTTATTTAACAAAGTGCAGTAGTATATAAACAATACGGGGAAGTGAAGCGGTGAAATGGCGTGCTCTCAGTCTCTCTCGTGCTCTGTGTGGGTCCAGTGAATGGTGAGGCAGAAGGAGAGAAAACATTAGTACGTCTGTTTCTCGGAGAAAATCTTCTGAGCTTCATTCGGCTGATGAGGTGCAGCTGAGATCGATCCGGCCGTGATGAACGTGAGCGGGCGGTGCTCGTTGGTTTCCAGGGCGACGCTGATATCTTCTATCATATAATATATATATTGTTATTATTTTTTTTTTTTTTTTTTATATAGACTTTCAGACTGCAGTATCACTGAAGAAGGTTATAAAGCTCTGGCTTCAGCTCTGAGATCAAACCCTTCACACCTGATAGAGCTGGATCTCACAGGAAATGATCCTGGACAATCAGGAGTGAAGGAGCTCAATGATTTACTACAGGATCCAAACTGTCAACTCAAGACACTGAGGTGATGAGCTTGATGCTATAATGCAAAATAAATTATATGCAGGCAGTTTATTTATAAAACAATATTTCATTAATACAGTTTGTAAATCCATCCCTTTCACAGTGTTTCAGAGTCAGATGTTGTTTTTCACCAAGATTATTTATGAAATGAAGTTTCTTCATCTTCTCTTCTGCAGGTTTTTGGGTCCTGCTGCAGATGAAGCCTGTCAGTATGTGACTGGAATTGTGGGTAAAAACCCGTTACTCCTGAGAGAACTGAATCTGAGTGAACATGAACTAGGAGACACACGAGTGAATCAGATCGCTGCTCTACTGCAGGATAAACACTGTCAACTCAACACACTGATGTACGTTTTTTTCATTGTTACAAAGACACTTTTAAATTCTTGCTGCTGGGTGTTTTTTATGTGTCTTGTATAAGAGATTGCTGACTGAAAAACCATATGTGACTTTTGTAATGTGATTGTCATCATCATCATCATCACCAGTATTTGTCAACTGTCAGTTAAAACATACTGGTAAATATTAAGATTAAAACTGAATTGTGTTTTGTCTTTATGCAGTCTGAATAACAACTGTATCACAGAAGGAGGTTGTCATGTTCTGGCTGCAGCTCTAAATTCAAACCCTTCAAATCTGACAGAGCTGGATCTGAGTGAGAATAAACTAGGAAACCCAGGAATGAAGATCATCTTGACTCTGTTTGAAAATGTACAGTGTAGACTGGAAAAGCTGAAGTAAGTATTTTAAAAGTGTATCCCATTAATTACCCAGACTGTAGTGACCCACCACAGTTTCATGAATTTGAAAATATTTTTACACTTGTCATCAGGACTGCACAATTAATCAAAATATACTTGAAATTGTGATATGACTTAGTGCAGTTATCAAATCACAAAAGGCTGAAATTTAATTGAATATATAGTCTGCTGTGTCACATGCTTAAAAGCTTAAAAGTGCATTTACATGTGAGCAGATAATGAGTTAGTATTAATAAATCTTGTCCTTCAACCAGTACCCTCCAACATTTAGCAAAACAAAGCACACTGGAAAAGAAGAGCCATGTCTTTAAAATTGAAATCTATTGTTTTCTATGTGTGTTCAAACACTGGTGGCATCACTCAAAATCTGTCAGTGGCTATTAACTACAACACAACTCATGTAGTTTCCCATTAAATTGCATTAACAATAATTTGGGTCAAATGTTAGTGTGTACTGACTTCACTCTAAGCTGGAGGATTGGCAGCTTAGTTTTTCTATCAACTTAATTCAAAGCAAAATTGATGCCACTTTGTTCATTCTTTAAGTGAACTTTTGCCTGTGCACTAGTGATTAGATTCAGTGTTTTGAACATCAGAATAGAGTACAGGATGACACATCTGGTCTGTAACGCAGCACTTGTCACTGGAGCTGCCGGAGACAAGGCCTCGATTTGGCTTTTTTAAAGGATGACAGTGGAGTTCAGTATCACAGATTTTTGTGAGGAAACAGATAATCACTTTATCAACTCACAGCCTCTCTGTTAATCTTTAACATGTTTAACACTAAACATTCATTTTGTACTGAGCTATTTTTTTAGAAATAAATGCATTTTTATAAGATAAGTTATAGATAATTGTTTTATTTTGATTTTGTTTATTTGTATCTCCAAACAGAATTTGACTGTCATAAAACTGAAAGCATTCAATGATTCATAATCAGATTTAATATAAAATATATTTTAATCTAAAATGTGATTTTGGTCAAAAGATGTGATCTTGATTTTTTTTTTTTTTTTTTTTTTTTCCCTGATATGTTTGTTTTGGCTAGTAGAAGTTATGAATGGCTGATAAATGTAAAAACAATGGCTGGTGTAGATACATTTATAAAATAATGACAATCAGATTGTTTTTTTGAGATGATGGAAAATGTTAATGTTGTGACTTAAATTGGAGGATTAGTAGTCATAAATGCTTTATATCAGTTCATTCGTTGATTTCAGTAATAAGAACAGAAACAGTTTATATAGTCATTTATTGGGCAGTTCCCCTTTAAGAATAGTTGCCCATAATGCTTCAGAATCAAGAGTGCGCACAAGAATGAAGAAAAGTGAAGGATAGAGTATGTGTGTGCGCAGTTAAGAAATGTCATCCTTGAGTAAATCCTGCACGAAATTTCAGCAAAGCAGTTCTTTTGTTTTAATTCAAGTCGTCACGAGTCATTATTGCTTGCTAAGCGAAGAAGACACGACAAATGTCTGGTGCCGAAACCCGGGATACTAGCAACACACGAAATGGCGGATCGGCTTGAAAGTAGGGCTGTTCGATTCCGAAAATTTTGGAATGGAGTCCGATTCCTGGTTCTAGAATCGATTCCTAACTGTTGTTTTCAATTCTTTTCGATTGTTGTAAATTATAGGGTGGAGGAACTTAATTTTGCCATGACTGCATGGCAATATGAAGATAATATGAAGATTTATTTAATCAAAAAAAATTATGATACATTTCTGTTAGGGGTGTAACAGTACGTGTATTCGTACCGGACCGTCACGGAGCAACTTTTTAAAATATACAATGAATGTTTATTTGCAACGTATGAATACACGTACCGTTACACCCCTAATTTCTGTATTTAAATTGTAATTTTGTCTGCATTGCACATGAAATTAGTCATAGCCCACAACGCAGCGGTGGATATGCGTTTATTGCATGAATGGAACAAGGCACAGTTCAGCTGAATGATGTGTACTTCAATGGTATATGCAAAATTAACAAACTGTACACTGAAACTAAATAACCAGAACAACAACACTGATATAAGAGCTGGTGGTTTATCTGTCAAATCAGATGCGCTCTCTGCGTTTTCTTTCAGAATTATCATTATCATGATCTATTCTGTCATGCAGCACTCAAAACTGTGGACAATATAAGGCCGTTTCACCGTAAAATAGCTTTTGAATCGTTTTTGAATTGGTTCATTAAAACGATCTATTCGAAAGAACCTTTTCGTGGAAACGAATCAGACTTGTAATCACTATTATTGAGCAAGGCTGCATCCTCAAACTCAGACGTGCTTAGTACAGACTCTCTTCATTCAGTTTATTTTCGTGAATCGATGTTCAGCGACGTTTGATGACAACAGCTGAGATATGCAGCCTTCGTATGATGCAGCCTTTCCTTTGAGAGGCGCCCATAGATAAGCTTTGTTGAACTGAAAACGGCTGAGTGGAGAGTCGATTCCCCTTGATGGGGAATTACCAACGCCTCGGAATCGAGGATTCAATTCTTTTTGGAATCGACTCCCAGCCCTACTTGAAAGACTGATCAGAAAACGAAGAGCTGTGCGCGCTTCCACAACGCGACTCCTGCAAGACATCGAAACAGAGGTGAACAAAGAAGATCCGGTTATTGACCGATTACGTGAACTGTCAGCCCTGTTATCTGAAAAGGAGGAAACGCTGCTGGAGCTGGATGTCGGAATCGAGGAAAGGACGGACACTGATGATTTAGAGAATGAGATCGCGGATGTTGAGGAGTATAAAGAGTGTGTCATCACCGCGAAATCACGCGCGCACGGTCTACCTCTTGAAGCCAACACGGAAGTGACTAAAACTGCAATTCATCGACTGGCCGCTAGAGGCTGGCTGCAAAAGAGAGTCAATCCCATAGACTCCCCATGCCTTGAAAAGAATGCTCTTCGGAAACCTACGGGTGACGTCACGGACACTATGTCCATGTTTTTTTTTTACAGTCTATGGCGTGCACCCGGTGATACAGAGAAACCGGGAAAGCAGCAGATGAGCAGCACAGACAAACAGTTAAGTTAATGAAGTTGATTATTGACAAGTTTAACAGTGAAATTAGTGTGTGGCAAGACTTTTGGAATCAGTTTGAAACCGCCATTCACAAGAACGATGCACTGAGCAAAACAGAAGTTTAACTACTTAAAGACGTATCTAACTGGCACTGCTTCAAAGGCAATAGAGGGACTGATGTTAACAGACAGTAATTATGATCACGCGATCGATCTGCTGCAGAATCGCTTCGGAAGTAAAGACCTGCTTATTAATGCACACATGACCAAACTGCTGAATCTCTGCCCAGTAAATAAATGTCATGACGTCACTGCTCTGAGACAACTTTATGATGAATGTGAAGTTCACAGTCGCTGGGTGTCTCATCAGAGGCATATGGCAGCCTGTTGTGCCCTGTTGTACTACAGATGATTCCAGACAACATTACTCTCCAATACAGTCAACTGAGAGGAACCAGCGATGAATGGAAAGTCTCAGAAGTTATGGAATTCCTGCAGAAAGAGATTCTGAGCAGAGAAAGAACCATGCAGCTGATTAAGTCAGGTAATTCCAGAGACGGTCAAAGTTATCAGAAACCAGGTAAAACACAAAACGCATCATTTGAAATGAAGCACAGAAAGCATAACATGCCGTCAGCTGCAGTGCTGCAAACCACCAGTCAGAGAACACAGAACTGCCTCTTCTGTGACAATGCAGCACACAAACCAGAACTGTGTCCAGAAACTGATATCGCTGCATGAAAACACAAACTGATGAAGATGGGACGATGCTTCGTGTGCCTTGGGTCAAAGCACATTGCAAGGTTCTGTAAGATCAAAATGTGCTGTAATGTATGTGGAAGCCAACACCACAGTGCTGTATGTGAGAAAAGAGAGACGTGTACTTCTGACACTGATGACAACAAAGACAATGTTGTTTCTTCCTTTGCATCACATTCAGTAAAGATACAGCCCGCTAAACAGAACAACACTGTGCTGCTGCAGACCTGTAAGAGCGTGTGCAGAAGGACCTGCTGGACATAGAAGCATTCGCTGCTTACTGGACGGAGGCAGCCAGATAAGATTCATCAGTGAGAATACAGTAAGAGATTTAAAGTTACCTGTGATCAAGCAAGAAACAGTCATTCTTCATACTTTTGGCTCTGCAGCACCAGTAACGGAGAAGCACAAAGTGAAGGTAACTCTGAAGAATGTCTGGCAGAAGGGGCAGAAGATTGAAATAGAAGCACTCGAGATCACATCTGGAGTAAATGGGAGCAGTGATTGGACTGAGACTAGGAAACAACCTGCTAAAGCCTCTGAGTGGATTCATAGTCCAGCTCACAAATGGAAACAGTTTGTGTCAAACAGAGTATCGGAAATACAGTCCTTAACCAACCCCGCAATGTGGTCGCATTGTAAAAGCAAAGTCAATCCAGCAGATCTCCCGACCAGAGGTCAGACTATAGTGAACCTAAAGGAAAGTGAACTATGGTGGAAAGGACCCCCATTTTTGACAACACCAAATCTGACTGAAGAGAGTGATGATGATCAGAGTGATGAAGACGTGAGTAATGAGCTAAAACAAGTTCAGCAGATCAGTGTGCAACTCAACAGCAGCAGTGACCAAAGTGAAACAGAACCTGTGCTAGATTTACTGAAGTACAGTAAACTGAAGAAGGTATTGCGGGTCACTGCTTGGATTAAGAGGTTTGTCCACAATGCAAGTTCAAGATCCAGGAGAGGAAGTGAGTCGACTGGTCTCAGAGACACACTTGTATGAATCAGAAGTAGACAGTGGATTCTGCAAGGCAGACAACTTGTAAAAACTATCCTGTCGAAATGTACTGATGTGCAAAAGATTTAATGCTGAAAGCCCGCACAACAGGACACGGCTCCACTGCCACGAGACAGAATAACAGAGACCCCTCCATTGAAGTGACTGGCAAAGACTTTGCAGGTCCGCTCTATGTGAAGAATGATCGAGTGCTATGCAAGGCTTATATCGCTCTGTTCACATGTGCAGTCACCAGAGCAGTGCATTTAGAGCTTGTTTCAAGTCAGTCAACAGAAAGTTTCCTGTTAGCACTCAAGCGATTTATTTCCAGAAGAGGACTGTGCAAGGTCATTTATTCAGACAATGCCAAAACTTTCAAAAGAGCAAACCAAGACCTCAGCAAGCTGTGGCAAGCCATCAAAGACCCACAACTGCTGGAATACTTCTCAGGAAAGAGCATCGTCTGGCGATTCATCGTAGAGCGAGCGGCCTGGTGGGGCGGATTTTGGGAGAGGCTAGTGAGGTCTGTAAAGACGTGCCTGAGAAAGGTGCTAGGAAGAGCATCACTCACTTTTGAAGAAATGTCTACTCCTCACGGAAGTAGAAGCCACACTGAATTCCAGACCCCTTACCTTTGTCCACAACGAGGTTGACGAGCCGCAGCCACTGACACCTGCACACTTCCTTGTCGGTGAACGACTAACTGCACTTCCACCAAAACCATTCCCTGCAGACCATGATCATCTCACTGTGAGTAAGGAGGAGATGACAAGAAGGTGGAGATACAGAAACAGACTCATGACCAACCTGTGGAATCGCTGGCGGAAAGACTACCTGCTAGACCAGAAATCTGCACATTCCTGCAGCAGAGCTCAAAACAGACATTGTTCTCATCGGAGATGCCAACATGCCAAGACAAACCTGGAAATTAGGAAAAATTGAAGAGCTGTTTCCAGGTTGAGATGGGAAAGTCAGATCCTGTGCTGTCCGCACATCCACAGGGACTGTGTTAAGAAGACCAGTTCAGTTGCTTTATGCATTAGTGATTTAGGTTGATCATTGTTCATTGGGGGGAGGATGTTGTGACTTAAATTAGAGTATTAGTATTCATAAATGCTTAATATAAGTTTCATTTGTTGTTTTCAGTAATAAGAACAGAAACAGTTTATATAGTCATTTATTAGGCAGTTCCCCTTTAACAATAGTTCCCCATAATGCTTCAGAATTGAAAGTGCGCACAATAATGAAGAAGTGAACGATAGAGTATGTGTGTGCGCAGTTAAGAAAAGTCATCTTTGTATAAATCCTGCTCGCAATTTCAGTAAAGCAGTTCTTTTGTTTTAATTCAAGTCGTCACGAGTCATTATTGCTTGCTAAGCGAAGAAGACATGACAGTTAACATCCTAATAGTGTAATAAATGTGAATGGAGTCTTATTTTAGTTTGTGTTTTGTCTTTTTTAAAGACTTTCAGACTGCAGTATCACTGAAGAAGGTTATAAAGCTCTGGCTTCAGCTCTGAGATCAAACCCTTCACACCTGATAGAGCTGGATCTCACAGGAAATGATCCTGGACAATCAGGAGTGAAGGAGCTCAATGATTTACTACAGGATGGACTCTGTTCATTAAAGACCATCAGGTGAAAAAGACCTTACAATATTTAAAAATGATCCACAGATGTGAAATCAGCTGTATGAAAATAGATAAAAGGGTCAAATGCACCATTGTTGAATAGAAATGACATGAACTGGAATTAAATAGCAGTTCAGAGAAATTCAACAGACACACAATAGAGTTTGTGGCAAACATAATCCAAAAATATAAATGATCTGAAATCCTTATCTGCTTCCTGTAGGTTTTTGAAAAGTCCTGCTGCAGAGGAAGCGTGTGAGTATCTCACTGGAGTTCTGGGTAAAAGTCCATTACTACTGAAAGAACTGGATCTGAGTGGAGATAAATTAGGAGATCTGGATGGGGAGAAACTCTCTGCTCTTTTGATGGACTCTCATAGCAAACTGGAGAAAATAATGTGAGTGAACATGATTTATACATTGAAACCTCTTTGTTTATTCATTATTAAAGACTGTCAGTCACATGTGTAATCAGATATGAAGAGCTGTTGATCTGATGTGTGTTGAATATGTGCTGAATAATAATAATCAAGCGTTGTGTTAGTTCAGGCAGAACACGTCAGTCAAGCTCACATCAGCTGATACCGCCAACACTAACAGTATGCAATATAACTGTAATAAATATACTTGGTAAAAGTGGTTCTGACTGAAATATTTTTGTGTTCAGGCTGAATAATTGTGAGCTGACAGAGAAAAGCTGTTCAGTTCTAGCTACTGTTCTCTCCTCCAAAACAATCCTGAAAGAGATGAACCTGAACAACAGTCGTCTGCTGGACTCAGGAGTCAAAGAGATCTGTGAGGGACTGAAGAATCCTGTGTGTGAGCTGAAGATACTGAAGTGAGTACATTTCACCAACAGCTACACTCAACACCACAGCAATGAGATCAATATTGCACACTGGCTGATGATGGGGATATTATATGTGACCCTGGACCACAAAACGAGTCATAAGGGTCCATTTTTTAAAATTGAGATTTATACATCAACATCTAAAAGCTGAGTTAATAATTGTTCCATGGATGTGTGGTTTGTTAGGATAGAACAATATTTGGCCGAGATACAACTATTTGAAAATCTGTGGGTGCAAAAAAAAATAAAATAAAAAATAGAGAAAATCACCTTTTAAGTTGTACAGACAAGGTTCTTAGCAATGCATATTACTAATCAAAAATTAGGTTTTGATATTTTTAAGAGAAGAAATATACAAAATATCTACATGGAACATGATCTTTATTTAAAGGAGTAGTTCACTTTCAGAACAACAATTTACAGATAATGTACTCACCCCCTTGTCATCCAAGATGTTCATGTCTTTCTTTCTTCAGTTGTAAAGAAATTGTTTTTTGAGGAAAATATTTCAGGATTTTTCTCCATATAATGGACTGATATGGTGCCCCTATCTTGAACTTCCAAAATGTAGTTAAAATGCGACTTCAAATGATCACAAATGTGGTTGTAAACAATCCCAGCCGAGGAAGAAGGGTCTTATCTAGTGAAACGGTTGGTTATTTTCATAAAAAAATAACATTTATATACTTTTTAATGTCATTTAGTGACTGATTTAGCTACTTTCAATTGAAACCAACACTGATCAGTTTTTTTTTTTTTTTTTTTTTTTTCCTTTCATATTTTGATCGTTTAGGTGAAATTTAAGGTCATTAAAACCCTCCACACATCACCTTTGGCCACTGTTGTGTTTGGTGGGGTTAGTGTCACAATATTTAAGACCCTGCTTACTGTGTCATCACTGGTGCATTGCTGCATTTTTTTTCTACTTTTATTTCTGCAGTTAGAGCATTGATTTGTAGAGTGGAATAAGTTATTATGTTTCTTACTTGGTCAGTTACAAAAAAAATGTTTGTTGATCAAGTTTGTATCATTTTATCAATTCCATATCATCATATAACTCCAATATATCATATGTTCATTGGAAAGTGTGTGTCTCCTCCTCTTTGCTGCCATCTTGTTACTCCTAACTAGGTTAGGAGACATCTCCAGCTCTCTTAAATAATTTAGGAGCTGAGACCTAGTCTTAACACTTAAGAACCTTTATAATTCAGTCTTATTCTTAAGTCTAGGAATAGGAGTAAAATTATATCATTCTTAGAATTTTGACACACTTAAGACAAAAATTTTACTCTGAGCGGCTTTATGAATACGCCCCCTGGTCCATACCACGTCCCAATCAGGTTGAGCAAGACCTTCCCTTGCCCAGGAGTGGATAGCTGGAATATAAGTATACTGCAGTAAAAGGACTGAATTATAAATATTAGAAACTAAACTACTAGGAGTATTAATGTTCAACCACTTCTACAGAGGATGTGACCTCAGTCTTACACATAAAAAGAAAGAAAATCCAGGTAAAGAAAACTCTGCACTTAAGTCCTGGAACGATCGTGAATTTAAAAGAGTTAAGAATAAGTGACGATACTATATCCCAGATGGCAGAAATGAATTCAGGGGGAATTCTGTCACTACCTGGAGCTTTGTTCTTTGTCATGGAGTCTAGAGCCAGTTTCAGTTCATCTAGTGACAGTGGGACATTTACATTTATCTCTAAGTGATGTTCAGCAAGTGATGTTTTATTAACAAATTTTGGGAGAAGCACACACAGATAATTAACTCGGCCAGTTCACAATAAGCAATCACATCGTCCATCCCGCCGGTCCCGGAGGACGCCCATAAATAAACTAAGCAGCCTTACCTTCCTCATCTCTAGTCGTCAGCATCCCTCCTCCACCCCGACTCGTCTGGACCATTTTTATATTTTGCTTAAAATAAGTATCTTCTAAAACTAACAAACAACATGCATAATGAAAATGCTCTCTCATGATGAACAGAAAAATGTTAACTAGTGGAGTCAAGACATGTTTGTTATATATCACTTTATACGATACAGATAATTTCGTTTCATTTCATTTTCCTTTTTATTTCGAACAAAACATAATTTAAAACAAACAAATACACATATATGCGTGTTGCCGTGCCAACAAAAAACATCCCAAAAACTTCATACATTACAGAAAAATGTTCGAAAAGGAGTGGGATGAAGATTATTTTGTCCAACCCCCTATACAATTCCAAAACCTTCCCTTATGTCTTTTATTTATACCAACATCTTTGTAAGAGAACAATTCCACAAAAAACTAAACACCAACCAAATACTTTCTTCCCAAAACAACCAATCACCCATTCTCATACAATCCACCTTTTAATCCCCGCATCCCTCACAATCACCTGTATATATCCACATATCCTTTAAGTAAAATGGCTTTATACCACGTCTTAAACTGTTTAATGTTCATACATTGCTTTAACACATGCTCCAACCCATTCCACAGCTGCACCCCACAGACAGAGATACACATACTTTTTAAAGTTGTTCTTATTTTAACATTTTTAAAGTTTAACTCTTTCCTCAAATTATACCCACCCTGCCTTTCCAAGAACATTTTTGTAAGTTTCCCGGAAGTAACATATTTCTTGCTTTGAACATAACTTGTGCAGTTTTAAATTTAACCAAATCAATAAACTTCAGTATATCTGACTTCCAAAATAATACATTTGTCTGTTCCAGATATCCCACATTATTAATAATTCTGATTGCTCTCTTTTGTAATATACATATCGATTGTAAATTGCTTTTGTAGGTATTTCCCCAGATCTCTACACAAGAACTCAAATACAGTAATATAAATGTATTATACAAAATATGCATTGATCTATTGTCCAAAATATATCTTGCTTTATTCAAAATAGCTATAGTCTTAGCCAATTTTGCTTTAACATACTTTATTTGAGGTTTCCAACATAACTTATAATCTAAAATTACACCAAGAAATGTATTTTCATATACTCTTTCTATATTTTTATTATCAATTTTCAATTCAATTTGATAATTTGTTTTATATCTTCCAAATGACATAATCTTAGTTTTACTTACAGGTGCTGGTCATATAATTAGAATATCTTCAAAAAGTTGATTTATTTCACTAATTCCATTCAAGAAGTGAAACTTGTATAATGTATACATTCATTCCACACAGACTGATATATTTCAAGTGTTTATTTCTTTTCATTTTGATGATTATAACTGACAACTCAGAAAATGAAAACCCCAAATTCAGTATCTCAGAAAATTTGAATATTACATACATAAGACTTACAATAAAATACAATTAAAAACATTGACAAGGGATAGCCTTATATATAAATGTATACCAATGACAGAGCCTCCGTGTGGCCAGAGCAGACCACCCTACACGAGAGTACAGCTCACAGTGGTGGCTGCGAGCTTTACAATTAGTAATAAATCTCAACGATGCATGATAGGCTGCGTCAATCATATGAAGGCACTGAGCAGATGAATGCATATATAATATATCACCATAGTCCAACACAGATAAAAAAGTAGATGCCACTAGCCGTTTTTTTAACATTAAAAGAAAAGCACAACTTATTTCGAAAATAAAAACCCAATTTTAACCTCAACTTTCTCACTAAACCGTAAACATGAGGCTTAAATGATAGGCAATCATCAATAACAATACCAAGATACAGTCTGTATTTCACGTCCGTCAAGAGTAATCACTGAAGAAACATTCAGTGGTCTATTCCGAGGGTCCGTGAAGAGCATAAATTTGGTTTTGTCTGCATTGAGCACAAGTTTCAGCTGTAGCAAAGTGTTTTGGACCACAGTGAAAGCATTCTGTAAATGTTCAATGGCTTGTTTAAGAGAGGGTGCACAGCAGTAAATAACTGTGTCATCTGCATAAAAATGAAAGTTTGCATCAAACACATGCCAATTAAGGTTATTTATATAAATAGTAAATAAAAGAGGGCCTAACACAGAACCTTGTGGAACCCCTTTAAGAATTGGTAGAATACCAGATTGAACACCATCATGCTTAATACTCTGGGTTCTGTCACTAAGATAGTTTGAGAACCAAGAGACAGTATTCTCTGAAAACCCCGAATTAAGAAGCCTAATCTTTAAAACATCATGATCAGCCGTGTCAAAAGCTTTTGACAAATCAATAAAAATAGCGGCACATTGCTGCTTCTTATCACGAGCAACAGAGATGTCATTTATCACCTTCATTGCAGCTGTGATGGTACTATGTTTTTTTCTAAAACCTGACTGAACTGGGGATAAAATGTCCTGTACATACAGGAAGTCTTTCATCTGATCACTCACCAGGGATTCAAGCGTTTTGGCCAAAACAGACAAATTAGAAATTGGCCTGTAATTATTTAAATTTGAAGGGTCACCCCCTTTCAATAATGGACAAACAAATGCAGATTTCCATATTTTAGGAATAGTGTTGCTCTCTAAAGTAAGATTAAAAAGGTACGTTAGAGGCTGTGCTACAATATCAGCAGCTGTTTTTAAGAAGTAGGGCTCTATAAGATCAGGTCCTGGAGGTTTTTCAGGAGCCAGCCCTTTTAGGGCTTTTTGAACGTCAGCCACTAAGAATGGAGTGAAATTAAAGACACTTGTAGAGACTGGTACATCTGTACAAGGTGTCACAGTAGGAGGACAAGCAGAACCAGACTGAATAAAATGCTCATTAAAATGGTTCAATATCTCCAGCTTGTCATGAACTACTGCAGACTCTTTCATAATGTAAGAAGGAACATTAATACTATCTTTATTTAGAGAAAGTAATTTTATAGCCTTCCAAAATTTTCTGGGATCATTTAAAGTGTCTGTAGTGGCTGACAGATAAAAGTCAGATTTTGCTTTCTTAATTAAAGAAGAACATTTATTTCTTAACTGCCTAAAAACAAGCCAATCAGACGAAGAGCCCGTTTTTCTTGCTTTGGCCGAAGCCAAATTGCGGTCATGAAGAATGTCTCCAAGCTCAGAGGAAAACCATGGATTGTCCCGCCCCTTAACTCTGAATCTCTTTAGTGGGGCGTGTCTATTTATTACTTGCAAAAAACTATCCCGGAAAAAGATCCAGGCTGACTCCACATCGGGAATCAGCTCTATTCTACTCCAATCACAATTAAACAAATCATGGCTAAAACCCTGTTCAATAAACTTTTTAAAATTCCTCTTACATATTACGCGAGGTTTACATTTAAGCATCTTAGTATTCCTTACAGCAGCAACAACACAGTGGTCACTTAGGTCATTGCAAAAAACACCAACAGCAGAAAATTTGTGCGGGACATTAGTCAAAATTAAATCAATTAAGGTGGATTTCTCATGGCACGATTTGGATGAGTGGGTGAGTTGATTAGCTGTGTAAAATTAACAGAATCACAAAATGACTTAAATTCATCTGAACAAGGTTTCAGCCAATCCCCGTTTAGATCACCTACTAAAATAATTTCAGAGTAGTCCAATCTGGATAAGAGTTGAATAAGTGTCTGTAATGCAGTACTCAGGGCAGAAGGGGGCCTATAACACCCAACAACAGTAGCAGTAGTCAATTCCACCTTCAATGCCAAAAATTCCAGCTGCTTACTAATTGATTCTGAGTAAACTAACTTCACATTAAATTTAGATTTGACATAAATAGCAACCCCGCCACCCTTCCTTGGTCTGTCAACACGAAACACATTATAACCAACCATTCCAATATCCATATCAGTGATTGATTTTGTCAGCCAAGTTTCAGATAACACAACAATATCTGCATCTGTTAAATTCACCCAAATTCTAAACAAATCCATTTTAGGTAACAAACTGCGAACATTAAGGTGAATTACACTCAAACCACACATGGATTTCACATCAGATGGCAATGAAATACACCGCAACTCAGGGCCTGGATTTGGCTGCACATTGCCAGATAAAAGCAACAATAACAATATAAACCATCTCTGTTTACCATTTGTATATAAGGAATCTGTAGTGTTTATAAAATGAGAGTCCCAGTAATGTCTGCCATCAAATGCAAAGTAATCATTTAAAATCCAAAGATTTTGAAGCAAAAGTATATCTCTGGGTAGCAACCAGGCTATATTTAAGTCCTTTGCCAACTCTTTTGGCATTTGAGGGGAATGCACAAAGGCTGAACTGTTGAATCCATAGGCTATGTCCAAAGAGCCACAAATGTTATAAGATGTACTCACCCAGTAAAAATCACTTGATCTTTGATTCTGCAAGGACAATGAACAAAGCAACATTAAAAGTAAAGCTATGTTAGCAGAAGATGTTAGCAAAACCAGGAGGAACTGGCAGGGCCTCAGGATCCACGCAGAGCCTAAGGATGTTAGCTGGGCTGCTATGGCCTAGAGACGCTAGCAGAACCTCAAGATCCAAGTAAAGCCTGGAAAGGCTAACAGGGCCTTAGGATCCAAACAGAGCCTAGAGATGGTAACTGGGCTGCTAGGGCATGTAGCGTAGAGATGGTAGCTGGACTGCTAGGGCCTAGATAGGCTAACAGGGCCTCAGGATCCAAATAAAGCCTGGAGATGTAAACTGGGCTGCTAAGGCCTAGAGCCTAGAGATAGTAGCTGGACTGGAACTGGGCTGGAGATGGAAGATGTTTGCTGGGGTGCTAGGGCCTGGATCCTAGAGATGGTAGCTGAACTGCTAGAGCCTGGAGAGGCTGACTGAGCCTCAGGATCCAAGTAGAGCCTGGAGATGGAACTGAGCTGCTAGGGCCTAGAGAGGCTAAGAGGGCCTCAGGATCCAAGTAGAGCCTGGAGATGGTAGCTGGGCTGCTAGGACCTGGAGGGCTAGCAGGGCCTGCAGATTCTTGTTGACTATTAGCACCTGGTTAAGCTAGGTGGATTACTGATGTAAACACTAGTCTTAAATTTAATCACTTTTTTTGCAGCAAGGTAATCCATAATCCAATAAAAAATATTTCATTTAAAAACCAAAGAGCTCAATCAAAGAATCTGCTAAAAATTAACTCCATATATAAGCATAAAAACAAACAAATGAGTAAAAAAAAAAGGGACAAACACACATCAGACCATACATGCCGCCATCTTGGATTTCTTGAATATTTAGAAATCTTGGCCAACTGAAAAGTATGAACATGAAAAGTACGAGCATGTACAGCACTCAATACTTAGTCTGGGCTCCTTTTGCCTGAATTACTGCAGCAATGCGGTGTGGCATGGAGTCGATCAGTCTGTGGCACTGCTCAGGTGTTATGAGAGCCCAGGTTGCTCTGATAGTGGCCTTCAGCTCTTCTGCATTGTTGGGTCTGGCATATCGCATCGTCCTCTTCACAAGGTCAGGCGAGTTTGCTGGCCAATTAAGAACAGGGATACCATGGTCCTTAAACCAGGTACTGGTAGCTTGGCACTGTGTGCAGGTGCCAAGTCCTGTTGGAAAATGAAATCTGCATCTCCATAAAGTTGGTCAGCAGCAGGAAGTGCTCGAAAACGTCCTGGTATACAGCTGCTTTGACCTTGGACCTCAGAAAACACAGTGGAGCGACACCAGCAGATGACATGGCACCCCAAACCATCACTGACTGTGGAAACTTTACACTGGACCTCAAGCAACGTGGATTCTGTGCCTCTTCTCTCTTCCTCCAGACTCTGGGACGCAGATTTCCAAAGGAAATGCAAAATTTACTTTCATCAGAGAACATAACTTTGGACCACTCAGCAGCAGTCCAGTCCTTTTTGTCTTCAGCCCAGGCGAGACGCTTCTGATGCTGTCTGTTGTTCAAGAGTGGCTTGACACAAGGAATGCGACAGCTGAAACCCATGTCTTGCATACGTCTGTGTGTAGTGGTTCTTGAAGCACTGACTCCAGCTGCAGTCCACTCTTTGTGAATCTCCCCCACATTTTTGAATGCGTTTTGTTTCACAATTCTCTCCAGGGTGCGGTTATCCCTATTGCTTGTCCACTTTTTTTCTACCACATCTTTTCCTTCACTTCGCCTCTCTATTAATGTGCTTGGACACAGAGCTCTGTGAACAGTCAGCCTCTTTTGCAATGACGTTTGTGTCTTGCCCTCCTTGTGCGAGGTGTCAATGGTCGTCTTTTGGACAACTGTCAAATCAGCAGTCTTCCCCATGATTGTGCAGCCTACAGAACTAGACTGAGAGACCATTTAAAGGCCTTTGCAGGTGTTTTGAGTTAATTAGCTGATTAGAGTGTGGCACCAGGTGTCTTCAATAATGAACCTTTTCACAATATTCTAATTTTCTGAGATACTGAATTTGGGGTTTTCATTAGTTGTCGGTTATAATCATCAAAATTAAAAGATGTAAACACTTGAAATATATCAGTCTGTGTGGAATGAATGTATACATTATACAAGTTTCACATCTTGAATGGAATTAGTGAAATAAATCAACTTTTTGAAGATATTCTAATTATATGACCAGCACCTGTATATTTAACAATTTATTTACATCAAACCAATATTTTAATTTATTCATTCAAAAGCTGTTGTAAATTATCACCAGAACAAAAAATATTCATATCATCTGCAATTAAAATAAATTTTAGTATATTTGATACTCTAAACATATCATTAATATACATTATAAACAGTTTTGGACCTAAAACTGATCATTTTTGTTATGATGTAAAACTGATGTTATGTTATGTTATGTTATGTTATGTTATGTTATGTTATGTTCATATATACAGATTTATGTTCACCAATTTCTACAAACTGTTTCCTGTTTGTCAGATAACTACTCACCCAGTCCAAACCCACCCCTCTAATACCATATCTCTCTAGTTTTTGTAATAAAATATTGTGATTTATGGTATCAAAAGCTTTCTTTAAATCTATGAAAATTCCTACTACATGTTTCTTTTTATCTATACCATTTGTAATTTCCTCAATTAATTCCATTAGTGCTAAAGTTGTTGATCTATTTGTCCGAAATCCATATTGACTATCAACTAGAAGATAAATGAAAAGACAAATGAAAGATGTAAGTTAATGGATCCACAATCTCGTCAGTAACTGTTTTCATTATAATCATATGAATATTATTCCAGTCAAAAGAGGATTTACTTTTACATTTTCTTACACTATCTATTATCTCCTCTCGATCCACTGCTCTAAGAAAAATAGAGCTTGAATTTCGATCCAAAAAAATCATCCACCTCTTCTATTGTTTCTGAGTCATCTATTGTTTTTACCAAATCTGGTCCCACATTTACAAAGAATTTATTGAATCCATTAACCACATCTTCCCGATTATTTTTTTATGCTATCATTATCAATATAATACTCTGGGTAACATATATTATTCTCGATTCCATTTCTAATGATATTATTTAATACATTCCATAAACCTTTCATATTATTTTTTATCATAATCTAATTTTTTATTATAGTATTCCTTCTTACATATTCTCATAATATTAATTAATTTATTTTAATACTTGTTATATTTATTCTCTGCTTCTGGAGTACGAGTGTTGATGAATTGTCTATAAAGTGTATTTTTCTTCTTACAAGCATTTAATAAACCCTTCGTAATCCATGGACTATTTTCATACAATGATGTAAAAATCTTTAAGAATCCATTATATGCTTTATCAAAATCATCTTCTTCATAGTTTTGTCTAAGTATTTTGTCTAAGTATCTTGTTAATTCCTTCTTAAATGTATTTATATTTTCTAAGGATCTTATTCTTTTATATTTGAACTTAATTTTTTCTTTAAGATTCCTATGCTTACAGTGGTAGACAATAAAACAGGTAAATGATCACTAATATTACTATATAGTAACCCACTTTCTATATTATTTTTCCATAATATTTGTAAATATATTGTCTATCAATGTAGCACTATGACATGTGATTCTACTAGGTCTGGTGATTGTTGGATATAAACCCATATTATACATTATATTTATAAAATCTTCTGTCCTTTTATGCATTTTGGGATTTTCAATTTTTGGACAGTTTTTCTATCCACTCATTATATTTGAACCAGGAGTTCTATATATACAACTCACTATAATATTTTTTGTCCTTTCCATACAAATTTCAACAGTAATAGATTCCAACAAATCATCAATGACTTCTGTCATGTTCTCCACCACCTTATACTTCATTCTATTGTCCACATATATCATCACTCCTCCTCCACTTCTATTCATTCTATTTTTATAGTTTAATTCATAACCATCAATCACAAAATCCACACCTTTCTCAGTATTTCAATTCCGATATTTTTATTGAAATCATTTTAAATTGTTCAAATATTCTATAATACTCTGGAAGTTGGCATATAAACTTCTACTATTAAAGTGTATCATTGATATATTACGTTCTGATTGGAAAGTTATATTGAATTGCTCGTCTGTATAATAAGTACAGCTGTTTGTAATATTCATAAATAAATTGTTTACAGGATCGATGTTATTTTCAATATCCTGCATTTTATACTCTGTATATGCAAAAGTATCTAGTCCAGATGTAAACGACTGCTTATCTTCTGGACTTGACATAGTTGTAATTTTTGATTCTGTTTATTTTTATTGACTACTGGGTTTACTGCATTACCTTGCTCTCATTTAACTCATTTATATTTATCCAGCTCCTCCAACTGCCTAATGACTAACACTTTGGCTTGTTCTGGCGTTCCATTCATCTTAATAAATATTTTACAATTTGTAGTCCATGTTGATTGTATTTTCTTCTGTCTTCTGAGGAGTCGGGCCTGTCTGGCAATGTCAGCATTTTTCTTAGTCAAGTGTTCATTCAAATACACATCCGTGCCCTTCAATCGTCTTCCCTGTTTCAACAACTCAGTTTTATGCTTCCTATTAGCAAAGCGAAACAATTATGGCTGGTCTATCCATTTTAAGTCTCTGTGGGAGTGAATGACATGCCTCAATGTTACTCCTATCCAACTCAATCCCCTTTGAGTGAAGGAATGCCGTCACCTGTTGCTCCACCATTGTATCGTCCTGCTCGCTTGTCTCCCCTTCATTCAGCGTCAACGTGTGAAGCTTTTTAGGGGGCATGGCGTCTTGTTATCTTAACAGCACAAACCCCCGATTCGAATACGGCGCATTCTCTCAACGGCGTTCACTCAACCAGCAGCTGTTATGTGTAAAAATGCTTTTTCTATGTTAAGGTTTGACTGTAGTAATAATAATGCAAAAACTGAGACTTTACATCAACTTTTCAAACAAAAAATATTTAAAATATGACAAAAAGTAGTATTTGAGAATGTCTGAATAAATATCCAAATCCATAACCTAATAAAAGTAAGCAACTGTGTAAAAACTTTAAGTCTCTCTTAAAGCATCTTTGAGATGTTGCCACAGTTCTTCTGGATTTAGTCTGTCTCAGTTTGTTCTGTTTCTTCATGTCATTCCAGACGAACTGAATGATGATGAGATCAGATCTCTGTGTGGAGCACTGGCTGTTGTCAGACTCCTTGTGCAAATAATCTGACCGGATTATTAAAATTAATGGCAAAATGAATGTTTGGAAATGTAAACTGATATTTCCTACTGACACACCACAGCAAAATATAGAAATAACTGACCATAAACCATTTTTTAGATTGTGAAAATACTAATGGAAAAAGATTTTTGCACAGAACTATGTGGAACAAAAATATATTACATTTATTTTACTGAAAAAAAAAAAAAAAAGCTATATTTCAGGTGTTCAGTCTCTTTGACCATGAAGAGCACAAGTGTACCTCACAAATGAGGAGCATCAGAAGGTTAAAGCTTTAAAGTGACTGTAAGCTGGAGATACTACAGTGAATTGATGTCTAACAATTTAAAGTTTTTTTTTTTTTTTTTTTTTTTTTTTTGGTTTTGTTTAAATCAATGATATTTAGATTTAATTTAGTCAGATTTTGCTTTACAGCAAAGCTTTAGTTCATTTGAATAAGGAATAACATATTGTGTTTAGGGATTTACGTTGTTTAGGTCGTTTCTAGAATAAATGATTAATCATCTGAGTGTGACATTTTCATTCTGGTTCTAGACTTTCAGACTGCAGTATCACTGAAGAAGGTTATAAAGCTCTGGCTTCAGCTCTGAGATCAAACCCTTCACACCTGATAGAGCTGGATCTCACAGGAAATGATCCTGGACAATCAGGAGTGAAGGAGCTCAGTGATTTACTACAGGATCCAAACTGTCAACTCAAGACACTGAGGTGAGAGATGAAGTAATGCCAAAAAATTTATATTCAGGTGATATTTATTTATTTATTTATTTATTTATTTTTCAATGTTTTTCAGTGTTGCACTAAAGTAAATTCAAATTTTGAATTTGATGTAGTTTTAGAATCAGATGTTGTTTACATCACGTTTGCTTAAGAACTGAATTGAATCTTGCTTCATCATCTCTTCTGCAGGTTTTTGGGTCCTGCTGCAGATGAAGCCTGTCAGTATGTGACTGGAATTGTGGGTAAAAACCCGTTACTCCTGAGAGAGCTGAATCTGAGTGGACATGAACTAGGAGACACACGAGTGAATCAGATCGCTGCTCTACTGCAGGATAAACACTGTCAACTCAACACACTGATGTGAGTATTGTTTTCAGTTATCATGTATTTAAGGAAATTATGTGAATCATACACTGGCCAAACACATTCATCTTTAGAAATTCTTTAATGTTTGAATCAAGTACTTTGTATTTGTAAATTCTCCCTCTCATGTTCATCATTTTAGGCTGCGTGATTGTGGTTTAACAGAGGAAAACTGTTCATGTCTCGCTACAGTCCTGAGATCAAACTCCAGTCTGAAAGAGCTTGACATGAGCAACAATAATCTGCAAGATTCAGGAGTGAAGAAACTCCAGACTGGATTAGAAAATACAAAATGCACATTGGAGAAACTCAGGTGAATAATGAACTATTGATTGGTTTTAATAATAACATTCTCTTTTGGTTAAAATGAAAATATTACTGTAATAATCGAAAAAAGGAAAGACATGCTCCTGTCAGATGGTGAAATATTTTTCATCTCTGATCATAAGAACAAAGATATTAAACCTTTTTGTAGTACTATTAATTATATAACTTGTGTATTATACTATATAATATAATAAAACCCTTTTTGTAGACTTTCAGACTGCAGTATCACTGAAGAAGGTTATAAAGCTCTGGCTTCAGCTCTGAGATCAAACTCTTCACACCTGATAGAGCTGGATCTCACAGGAAATGATCCTGGACAATCAGGAGTGAAGGAGCTCAGTGATTTACTACAGGATGCAAACTGTCAACTCAAGACACTGAGGTGAGAGATGATGAAATAATGCAAAATAAATTATAAGCATGTGAATAAATTATATTATATTGTATTATATTATATTATATTATATTATATTATATTATATTATATTATTTCACTATTTCACTAAGGTACATAATTTGTTGCTTCAAGAATGTTTAAGATGATCAAACTTGAAAGATCAGATGCTGCAGCTGCTGTTGTTTTGATGATAAATGTCAACACAGTTTAGTTGTGTTCAAAGTTATAGGTTAATCAGACATTTTGGGTCACTTGGGTCACATTATATAACAGGCCACAAACATGTATTGTGTGTCAGGAGAGGACTGTGATAATTCAGCACACACAAATAGAACCTGAACCTGCAGTTTCTCTCATAATGAGCAGAATTACTGTTGCATCAACACAGACATCAGTTAAAGGGGTCATCGGATGCTAACTTCACTTTTACGTGTTGTTTGAACATTAATGTGTGTTGGCAGTGTATGTACAAATCTACCCTATAATGATAAAAATCCATGCAGTGGTTTTTAATTAATCTGTAAAAATAATATCCGACAGATGTCTGTCGTCACACCAACAGAGGACACGCCCACGATAGTTGATTGACAGACCAGCTGTCACAGTCCAGTAACTTTCCTTGTTTTGATGCCGAAGCAGGGATTTAAGTTAGACAAGAATATCTCGCTGGTTTGAATCCTATCTCACAGGTAGGTCTTTCAGGGTGGCCTGGGGAGGAGAGGTATCCAAAGCACATCATCTGGTCACTGGGGTTCCTCAGGGATCAGTTCTTGGACCCCTCCTCTTCTCCATTTACACTACATCACTGGGGCCCATCATACAGGCACATGGCTTCTCCTACCACTGCTATGCTGATGACAAACAGCTTTATCTTTCATTTCAACCAGATGATCCAACAGTAGCTGCACGGATCTCAGGCTGCTTGGTGGACATCTCAGAGTGCATGAAAGAACATCATCTACAGCTAAACTTGGCAAAGACTGAGCTCCTTATTTTCCCTGCCTCTCCGACTCTACAGCATGATTTCACCATCAGTTTAGGTACTTTAACAATTACCCCATCAAGTTCTGCCAGAAATCTTGGTGTTACCTTTGATGACCAGCAGACTTTCAAAGACCACATTGCTAAAACTGCTCGATCTTGCAGGTTTGCCTTACACAACATTAGAAAGATCAGGTCCTTTCTAACAGAGCAGGCCACACAACTTCTTGTCCAGGCCCTGGTCATCTCCAGGCTGGACTACTGCAATGCTCTTCTAGCCGGTCTTCCCTCATGCACAATCAAACCTCTACAAATGATTCAGAATGCAGCAGCACGACTGGTCTTCAACAAGCCCAAAAGGGCCCGTGTCACACCTCTCGTTATCACCCTGCATTGGCTCCCAGTTGCAGCTCACATCAAATTCAAGACACTGATGCTTGCTTATAGAACAACCACAGGCTCGGCACCCGCCTACCTCCACTCACTGCTACCAATCTACACTCCTTCTAGAACTCTGAGATCCGCAAGTGAGCGATGCCTCATTGTACCATCACAAAGAGGCACAAAATCACTTTCTAAAACATTCTCTTACACCGTTCCTGGCTGGTGGAATGATCTTCCCACTGCTATCCGGAATGCCAACTCCCTAACAACTTTCAAGCGACTGCTGAAAACCCATCTCTTTCGACACTACTTGACACTGCTTGAAAAAAAAAAAATATATTTTTTTCTCTTTTTTCTAGCTTGTACTTATTTGAACAATGCCTGTTATATGGTAATTTGAGTACTTTGTAGGTTGTTTTGCCTCTTTAGGACAAATTGCTTAATGTATTCCCCACCTGTAAGTCGCTTTGGATAAAAGCGTCTGCTAAATGAATAAATGTAAATGTAATCTCAGATTGAGTGATTCAGGTGTTGTGTTGCTGGATGTAATAATGAACATAGTGGTCATCATTTATCCCGACATCTGAGCCTCTGAAGATGCAGTAGATTATGTTTGTTTGTGAAGGGACTGCACCTCCCGATCTACATATATCCGTCTATGTTCACACGAATCATTCATGATCCAGCTTCACTTACAGCAGAAGTGAGTATATGCGTTTTTTTTATGAATCTTTGTGATTGCCTTTCGTTATAACGTGGTAGTTAGGAAGTTTAGCGGCTAAAAACGGCTAAATGCGGCTAATGTAAACAAGACCGTCTTTCCACAGAGAGAAGAGAGGGTCGGGGTGAGCAGAGCTCATTTGCATTTAAAGGAACAACCCCTTAGAATGAGATGATTTTTGCAGAGTTTGACAAAGTAAAAGGGTGTTGTTTTACAAAACCATTGAGAATTTTTAATCAAAGTATATTAGAGACTTTTCATTAAGACCCTAAAGAATCATATCAACTTGTGGAAAATGGGCATCCCATGACCCCTTTTAAATAAATTGATTCCTGTTTTATCTTCTCTTCTGCAGGTTTTTGGGTCCTGCTGCAGATGAAGCCTGTCAGTATGTGACCGGAATTGTGGGTAAAAACCCATTACTCCTGAGAAAGCTGAATCTGAATGGACATAAACTAGGAGACACACGAGTGAATCAGATCGCTGCTCTACTGCAGGATAAACACTGTCAACTCAACACACTGAAGTGAGTATCTTACATCATTTCACATGACTAGTAATGTTACAGTAGTATATTTTAATTCTCCTTTGAGTCTGACCCCACGTTAAAAAGCTTTAAGAGCCAGGACATTTTTTAATATAGCTAATTATATTCGTCTGAAAAGAGATTCATATACATCTAGGATGGCTTGAGGTGAGTAAATCATGGGGTAATTTTCATTTTTGGGTGAACTACCCGTTTAAGTGCACAGAGGTTAGAGAACATAATGTGAGCACATTAGAAATAGCCAGTATCTTATTAGTGTATTTACCATTGTTTGCTTTTAATACAGCTTCCAGCCTTCTTAGAATAGATTCGTACTAACTTTTGAATAGACTAAATTTTGTCTCTCACTTCTGCTGTGACTGCTGAATGAAATCCTGTTTACTGACTACAAACTGAGGATTGAAGACCAATTTAAAAACACTGACCACCAACGTATGTGGACAGGCATCCATCCAAGTGGAAAAATCAATGGACATAAATATGTATAAATGTGTGACGGCTTACGTATAGCAGCCCTTGTGATCTTTAGGCAAGGCAAGTTTATTTATACAGCACATTTCATACACAAAGGTAATTCAAAGTGCTTTACATAAAAGGAAGTAGAATAATCATAAAAACAGTAATAAAGACAACAATTCACAAAAAAGGCAGTAGAATAATCATAAAAACAATAATCACAACAATAAAACAAAAAAAATTAAACACTTTTAAAATGATTTAAAAACTGATTTAAAATAAATGTAAGACAGTTAAAAACAGAAAAAGGATTATACCTAGTGCAATCAGTTTGGACGAAGCACAGTGCTCATTCAGTAAATGCACAGCTAAACAGATGAGTTTTGAGTCTAGATTTAAATGTAGCTAATGTTTTAGCACATTTGATCTCTTCTGGAAGCTGATTCCAACTGTGGGCAGCATAATAGCTAAAAGCGGATTCCCCTTGTTTTGTGTGAACCCTTGGTATTTCTAACTGACTCGATCCTAATGATCTGAGTGGTCTGTTAGGTTTATATTCAGTGAGCATATCTGCAATGTATTTAGGTCCTAGGCCATTGAGTGATTTATAAATGAGTAAAAGTACTTTAAAATCAATTCTAAATATAACTGGAAGCCAGTGTAGGGACCTGAGGACTGGTGTGATATGCTCAGATTTTCAGTTTTCTTTAATGAAAATAATTATCCTTTTCCCTCACAAAAGCATTTTTTCTCTCGTCTGATGATGTGAGGGTGGTAAATCCTATCAATCGCATGAGATCACAGAAATAGCAAACAATTATCCATCTTTTCATCCAAAATGAATTCCCGACCTGCATTTTTTTTTCTTGTTCAAAAAGCTGTTTCACTTAGACATGCATCACAATAAGAAAAAAAAATCACAAAATGTTCTATTTGTTGTCTGTAAACTACAAAGTAAGTTTTGATTTATGAACAGAATTTTCTTGATTTGTTACATTTAAACTCCATTTTTACATGTTTAATGTTATTTTAAAGTGGTTCTAAAGTTGATCCTGTGTCTTAATTACAAATTAGAAATCACAAACCTTTTTTTTTTTTTTTTTTTTTGGTCTGACTAAAGATGCACTGTATGGTGTTTACTCATGATTCATTTAACACACATATGAACAACACGTCTGATTCATTGTCTTTTCTCTTTCTGTCTTCAGTCTGTGTGGATGCAATATGAAAGAGAAACAGTGTCTCATCCTGACTTCAGTTCTGAAATCAAACCTATCACACCTGAGAGAACTGAACCTGAGCTGGAATGAACTAGGAGACTCTGGAGTGAAAAACCTCAGTGATCTACTGATGAACACACAACTCAAGCTGGAGAAACTAGTGTTAGTATCATTATACTGTACAGCAGTGACAGTGAGATTAAAGTTCACTGTTTAGTTTCATGAAGTCACCATGAAATTAAAGTTGACAGTTATTTTTATGGAATATTGCATTGATTTATCCGTGCACATAATGTATTTATAATTTATGTGCCCTTATGATGTTTTATCTAAATAACTTTCTCCCTCACAACAACATCTCTTCTCTCCTCTGATGATGATGGAAAATCTGTCAATCACTGGAGATCAAAATAATAACAAATGACAGCAATGCAATTAATGAATGGACCAAATTAAATCCAGCCATACATGTTCTTTTTTTTTTTTTTTTTTTTTTTTTTTTGCGTTCACTCAGAGATACTGCAAAATAAAGAAAGACAATTGCAAAATTTTTGATGATTTTTTTATTGATGATAAAGTACTCTTAAAATGTCTTTAGGTAAATTGTAATTCAGAAACAATTGTCTTGATTTCTCACATTTAAACTCAATTTTCACATTTGTAATGTTATTTTTAAGTTCTATAGTTGATCCTAGATCTTAATCTACTTTGTTAATCTTTTTTTCTTCTGTTCTTCTTTATGGTCATATAATGTTTTTGGCAATGTTTTAATTATTGCACTGTATGGTTGTCACGGATTGGTCAGGTTCTGCAGCCACTCACACACAACGTTCACTCTCCCCTGAATACTGATCACCGTCACCTGAAGTCAATCACCGCACGCACATAAAAACACGCACCACTCACCTGTCATTGTCCGGGCTCGTTCATACAAAGCGGACTCATTGCGAGATTCTCTCCAAGATCACGATTACCAAACTTACCTGAATATACTTACCTTTGTCTCTGTTCCATTTCAGTCTGCCGAGTTCAGCCGCAACCATTCAGTGGTGTGTGTGCCGTAAGTCTGTCATCTGTCAGCGAACTGTGTGTGTGTGTCATCGATCAACGATCCAACTCCCGTCATTCCTATAAAGAAGAAACAGTCATCATTCAACCTGTGGACATTCACTCACGAACGCTATAACTCCTGTGAAATTACCTGCTGCACGTCATCATTTCATTCGTTGCTCTGCTGTCAATAAACTTATTGTGTTTCACTTACCTCAGTTGTCCGTCTGCTTCCGTAACAGAAGCCCGGACCAAACAATTCAACAGCATGAGCAATCCCGATCCATTCCAGGAACTGGTGGATTCCCTCCGGAAGGTATTGTTACGTTCACCAGTCACCACTCCATCTGCTCCACCTTCCGAGGAACCACCAGCACAGAGCACTTCTTCGGCCATCATTCCTTCTAGTCCCATGGCCCGGCCGGCGCCCTACGCTGGCGGGGCGGAGGAGTGCAACGGATTTTTGTTACAATGTTCACTGGTATTTACGATGCAACCTTCTTTGTATCCCACAGATCAATCCCAAATCGCTTTCATCACATCGCTGTTAACCGGACCAGCCCTCCGATGGGCCGAAACCATCTGGCAACAAGGTGGTCCAGCAGCTCATTCCATCCGAACGTTCACAGCTCACTTCAAAGAAGTATTCGGACGATCGGATGGAGAAGTATCCGCTGGTGAGCAATTATACCATCTTAAACAAGGTGTGATGTCTACGCAGGAATATTCTCTTCGTTTCCGTACTCTAGCTGCTGCAAGCGGATGGAATGAGCGATCTCTCATGACCACCTATCGTTTGGGCCTGGAACCGAAACTCCGAATGCAGTTAGCAGCGCTAGATGACAACATGGGATTAGAAAAATTTATTCAACTCTCTCTTCGCTGTTCCGAACGGATGAAATCATACCAGTGCAACCAAGAATCTACCAATCTTCCACTCCTCCGTCCCTCAGAGCCAGCCAGCCCTTCAGAACCAGAACCCATGATCCTGGAATCCGGAAAACTCACCTCCGCTGAGCGACAGAGGAGGCTGACCCGGGGTCTATGCTTGTACTGTGGAGCTAGCGGGCATGTTCGATTGAACTGCCCGCTCCGTCCAGTACGCATTGCGGTGAGTGGTATTACAAATGATCAAGAAAAGATGCATCCTTTGACTACCACTGTTTGTATAACCACTCTGTCTTCCTCTGTTGTAGTCACCGCTCTTATTGACTCCGGGTCAGCAGGAAATTTCATCTCGGGGACCCTCTGTTGCCAGCTTCACCTCCGAACAAAAGACACGTCCAAAATATATCAAATCCAACCCATAACCGGCGAAACAACCTCTTCCACACGCATCCAGTGCAGATGTGAACCCATCCATCTCCAGATTGGAGTCCTCCACAAAGAAGAAATCCAACTTCTGGTTCTGGAGGGCGCCAACATGGACATCATTCTAGGGCGCCCGTGGCTGGTTAAGCACGATCCCATCCTCTCTTGGGGCACTGGAGAAATTATCAAATGGGGAGAGGGATGTGTTACAGATTGTTTCCCAGAAATTCCTCGGCCAGTTCGAAAACGTCTTCCTGTCTTCACCTCCTCCGTCGAAAGTCCCATCGAGAAGAGGTCAGTTGAAATACCCGAGATCTACAGTTCCTTCCAGGACGTCTTCTGCCCCAAGAGAGCCTCACAATTACCTCCACACCGGCCATGGGACTGTGCTATTGACCTGATTCCGGATGCGCCAATGCCCAGAGGTAAGATCTATCTGTTGTCGCTTCCGGAGACTCAGGCCATGGAGGAGTACATCCAAGAGGCTCTGAGCCAGGGGTATATTCGTCCTTCCACGTCACCTGCAGCATCCAGTTTCTTCTTTGTGGCGAAGAAGGATGGAGGGCTGCGGCCGTGTATCGATTACCGGATCATCAATCAAGGAACCATCAAATTCCGTTATCCCCTTCCTCTCGTCCCAGCGGCCCTAGAACAACTCAGATCAGCAAAGATCTTCACCAAGTTGGACCTCCGCAGCGCTTACAATCTGGTGAGAATACGTGAGGGGGATGAATGGAAGACCGCCTTCGTGACCCCTACTGGACACTATGAGTACTTGGTTATGCCCTATGGTTTGGTCAGCGCCCCCTCCGTATTTCAGAACTTCATCCATGAAGTACTCCGGGAGTTTCTCCATAAGTTCGTCGTTGTCTACATAGATGACATCTTGATTTACTCCCGGAGCGAGAAGGAACATCATCACCACGTTGCGGAGGTCCTTCAAAGACTCCGGGATCATCAACTCTACCTCAAAGCTGAGAAGTGTTCATTTCACCTCCCTTCGGTACAATTCCTTGGATACATTATCGATCAGCAGGGGGTACGCATGGATGAGAGGAAGGTGTCTGCAGTTGTCTCCTGGCCAGAACCCACAACAATAAAAGAACTCCAAAAATTCCTAGGATTCTCCAACTTTTATCGCCGATTCATTCAAGGTTACAGTAATCTCACTGCTCCTCTCACCACACTGCTTAGAGGAAAACCCAAACATCTCCATTGGACTCCCGAAGCCGCCGCAGCCTTCCAATCCTTGAAGTCCGCCTTCACACAAGCTCCACTCCTGACTCATCCTAATCCCGATCTCCCTTTCGTGGTGGAGGTGGACGCAACCACCACCGGAGTAGGAGCGATTCTCTCCCAACACCATGGGAATCCTCCGCTACTCCATCCATGTGCCTACTTCTCTCGGAAGCTCAATCCGGCGGAGAGAAACTATGACATCGGCAACAGGGAGTTGCTAGCTATCAAACTCGCCTTGGAGGAGTGGCGACATTGGCTGGAGGGAGCAAATTTCCCATTTCAAGTCATAACAGACCATAAAAACCTGCAGTATCTCCGAAACGCCAAAAGACTTTGTCCCCGTCAAGCACGCTGGTCATTATTCTTCTTCAGATTCCAGTTTTCCATTACATATCGTCCAGGGTCCAAGAATATTCGAGCCGATGCTTTATCAAGAATGCATGATCACACTGAACCCGTTGAGAATCCAGTAAATATTCTTCCAGAAAACATCAGCATCAACCCGATAGAATGGTCTGCCCCTCCTGTCGTCGCCACTCCTGACCCCAGACCTCCGCCGGATTGTCCACCAGATCGTCAATTTGTACCCAGGATCCAACGGATAGATCTCATCCACTCCACGCACACCTCCCTGGGCACTGGGCATCCAGGGGTCAACAACACCCTCACGCTGCTATCCGAACGCTTCTGGTGGCCTACCATGGCAAGGGATGTGAAGCAGTACATCCAAGGGTGTAAGGAGTGTGCTATGTCCAAGAGTCCCCGACACTTACCTGCAGGAAAGCTCCATCCCTTGCCAGTCCCGAACCGCCCCTGGTCACATCTAGGAGTAGATTTCATGACTGATCTCCCCTCATCAGATGGAAATACTTGCATCTTAGTAATCATTGATCGATTCTCAAAATTCTGCCGTCTCATTCCTTTGAAAGGACTTCCAACTGCCCTAGAAACTGCTGAACTTCTCTTCAATCATGTTTTCCGTTATTATGGTATCCCAGAAGACATTGTTTCCGACAGAGAACCTCAATTTATCTCCAGGGTTTGGAGATCCTTCTTCAGACTCCTAGGTGTGACCATCAGCCTCTCCTCTGGATACCATCCGCAAACCAACGGCCAGACGGAGAGGAAGATTCAAGAGGTGGGGCAGTTCCTCAGAACCTTCTGTCATGGTCACCAGAACTCCTGGAACCAGTTTCTGGGATGGGCAGAGTATGCCCAAAATTCACTGCGGCAGCCGACCACAGGACTCACACCATTCCAGTGCGTCCTCGGATTTCAACCACCTCTCTTTCCCTGGAATGGTGAACCATCAGAGGTACCCACAGTGGATTACTGTTTCCGGGAGAGCGAGAGGGTCTGGGACGCCGCTCACCACCATCTCCAGAGGGCAGTGCGCAGATCTAAATCTATTGCAGACCAAAGAAGAATTCAAGGTCCCACTTATGCTCCAGGTCAAAAGGTTTGGCTCTCCACTCGGGATATTCGTCTGCATCTGCCTTCTCAGATTTGTCGGCCCCTTTACCATACTGGAGCAGGTCAACCCCATCACCTTTAAACTTTAATTACCACCACAGTACAGAATTCACCCTACGTTCCACATTTCACTGCTCAAACCTTTTCACCCACCTCTGATTCCCTCCACAGAACCTGGCCACGAAGAGGAACCCCCTCCCCCTCTATTATTGGAAGACGGATCCATCTACTCGGTCAAGGAGATCCTGCAATCCTGACGTCGTGGTGGTCAATTACAGTATCTAGTGGACTGGGAAGGATACGGACCAGAGGAAAGGTCATGGGTCCCCAGAGCTGACATCCTAGATCCCACTCTTTTGGAAGATTTCCACACATCTCATCCGGAATTCCCAGCACCTCGAGGACGAGGTAGACCACCGTGACGTCGGAGGTCTCGGCCCTCAGGAGCGGGCCCTGGGGAGGGGGGTAATGTCACGGATTGGTCAGGTTCTGCAGCCACTCACACACAACGTTCACTCTCCCCTGAATACTGATCACCGTCACCTGAAGTCAATCACCGCACGCACATAAAAACACGCACTACTCACCTGTCATTGTCCGGGCTCGTTCATACGAAGCGGACTCATTGCGAGATTCTCTCCAAGATCACGATTACCAAACTTACCTGAATATACTTACCTTTGTCTCTGTTCCATTTCAGTCTGCCGAGTTCAGCCGCAACCATTCAGTGGTGTGTGTGCCGTAAGTCTGTCATCTGTCAGCGAACTGTGTGTGTGTGTCATCGATCAACGATCCAACTCCCGTCATTCCTATAAAGAAGAAACAGTCATCATTCAACCTGTGGACATTCACTCACGAACGCTATAACTCCTGTGAAATCAACTTACCTGCTGCATGTCATCATTTCATTCGTTGCTCTGCTGTCAATAAACTTATTGTGTTTCACTTACCTCAGTTGTCCGTCTGCTTCCGTAACAATGGTGTTAACACATGATGAATTTACTGACATGAACTTGACACTTGTCTCATTCATTGTCTTTTCTCTTTCTGTTTTCAGTCTGTGTGGATGCAGTATGACAGAGAAACAGCGTCTCATCCTGATTTCAGCTCTGAAATCAAACTCATCACACCTGAGAGAACTGAACCTGAGCAGGAAGGAACTAGGAGACTCTGTAGTGAAAAACCTCAGTGATCTACTGATGAACACACAATTCAAGCTGGAGAAACTACAGTTAGTATCATTATACTGTACAGCAGTGACAGTGAGATTGAATATTTCTGATGGTATTTCAGTGCTTATTATGATTTATTTATCCGGGTACATCATTTATTTCCAAAAATGAATGTACCCTTGTGATCTTTTATGAAAATAACTTTCCCCTCACAAAAACATTTCTTCTCTGGTTTGATGACGTGAGGGTGTGAAAACCTGTCAGTCACATGAGATCACAGCAATAACAAACAACAATTATCCAGCTTCTTATCAAAAATGAATTCCTGACCTGCATTTTTTCTTGTTCAGAAAAGTTGTTTCACTCAGACATGCATCACAATAAGAACAAAATATGATCACAAAATGTTGTATTTGACTAAACTACAATCTTAAAATGTCTCTAAGTAAATTTTGATTTATTAACAGAATTTTCTTGATTTGTTACATTTAAACTCCATTTTTACATTTACAGTAATGTTATTTTAAAGTGATTCTATAGTTGATCCTGAATCTCAATTACATTACAAATCACAAATCATTTTTTGGTCCGACTAAAGATTCTCCAGAATTGAAATGTAACTAGTATCCTCAAATCCTAGTTTTGTTTTTGTTTTAGTTTATGGTTGTATGATTATTTATTTACTTATTTTGTTTTCAGGTTTTAGCAACATTTTATTTATTGCACTGTATGGTGTTTACTCATGATTCATTTAACTCACACATGAACAACATGTCTGATTCATTGTCTTTTCTCTTTTTGTTTTCAGTCTGTATGATTGCAGTATTACAGAGAAACAGTGTCTCATCCTGACTTCAGCTCTGAAATCAAACCCATCACACCTGAGAGAACTGAACCTGACAGGGAATAAACTAGGAGACTCTGGAGTGAAAAACCTCAGTGATCTACTGATGAACACACAATTCAAGCTGGAGAAACTACAGTTAGTATCATTATACTGTACAGCAGTGATAGTGAGGTTAAAGATTATTGTTTACTTTCATAAAGTCACCATGAAATTAAAGTTGACAGTTGTTATTTTTATGGAA
>NW_026129757.1:0-36736 GCF_022985175.1 Labeo rohita | reverse complement strand
CACATTTGAAATGTGATGCAGGGAATTTTGGGAATGTCAATTTGCGTTTATTCACCATAAATTATACAGTCTTTTTCACTTCTAAAAAACAGTATACTACCATAAAATTTAACCCAGGTTCATTAGAAATACGTGCCTCTACATACATTTCTGCAATACCATATTATGTACCTTACTGCATATTACGTGGCAGTTTCAAAGTGAAATGTCCAGAGAGTGGCGCTAAAACACACATTCAGTACGTGACCTTGGCACATTTTTATTACATTGGAACAGGCACGTATTGCTGCATTTTTATTAGGCTGCTTGAGGTACATATTGCAGCTGTTCAGAATTCAAATATCCGGGGCGTCGTTAAAGGTTAATGCTCTGTCTTATTGGAAATATCTACTAACACCAAACCAGACCCTAAACCTATGCGATAGTGTTAGCAAAACTGATTAAAGAATGCATTTTGTGATGCAGCCATGCTAATTTTACTTCGTCATTCAGATTTGAGCTTTTTTGTTGAACTGTAGTTTCACAGGGTTCGAACTGGAGCTCTTCATCACCGAAGTGCAATGCTGTGTGGCATGAGCTACCGAGCCAATTTTCAAAAATAGTGGCATGTTCCTTTAAACACAGTACACCACAACATAAGAAACACATCTAATTCAGCAATTCAAAACCATAATACAATATTCAGCAGTAGTAATCGTCTGAAAATTAGTCTTTATTAATCAAAAATCTGTGTGTAAATCATACTATGTGTGAAAAGGAATAAACGTCTTTCACCATATGTAGTAGGGGAAACTACCATTAAACATTTCACAGTTTTTTACTGTAGCATTTTTACAGTCTTTTACCATTAAATTAATTTACTGTGTATGTTACTTTTGCATTTCTTTTTAAATCTGGGCAGGGCTTGCTTGTTTGTTTTTAATATAAAAGGTTATATTTTTGGCAAATGTAAAAGCACTTTCACACCGAAAGCCTCAAGCTGCAGGAAAAGTAAAATTCACATCTGTACAGTAGAACACAGTGGAAGAAGGTTCAACACTTTTCAGCAAATAAAAAAACAAAACAAAATAAAATAAAATAAAATAAAATAAAATAAAATAAGAAAAATAAGAACAACAAATTTATTTTGGGTAATTTTTGCTTATTAGTATGGTTGAATTGGATCATTGAAGGTCAGCAGCAAAGACACTGGTTAATTAAATGAGATTAAATACATAAAGGACATTTGTATCATTTAATATATTTAATTATTGCAGGATTGTATCATATTCTGAGCTGCATTTCACTGTTTTTGTTCACTTTGAACATTGAATCTATTTTTTTTTTTTTTTTTTTTTTTGTGAGTGAGTGAGCGAGATGAATAAATGCAAGTTCATATTTATTCTAAAACTAAAGTAACCTTTTACTTCCAATTTCTTGCAACATTCGCATCAATCAATAAAAGGAGAAGGAAACAGTAAAGTTAAAGTGTTGTTACTTATTTGAAAAAAGTAACTCAGATATTTTATTGTAAATTAAAAAGTAATGCGCTACTTTATTAGTTACTTGAAACAAGTGATCTGTATTTTTTTTAATAAATCTCTCATTCTAAATCTGTTTTAATTAGCAACCGTCTCTCATAAAACAGTCTTTGTGACAGCCAAGATAATTACTTTCAGTTGAATCAGATGGACCTTTCCTTTGATTATCATTTAATATTACACAATAAATCACCAACTATCAAGTAAATCTGGAGACTCAGATCTAGTTGGAGATGCAGTCTAACAGGATTTACAGCTTGAAGAAGTAAAAGTTGTCTAATCTCCAGTAATTCACAGTTTGCATTTCATAATCTCTTCTTTTAGTATAGATCAAATGATTTCTTAAAAGCTTTATTATTACTATTACTGTGATTATTTATTTTGTTATTATTGTTTATTTATTTATTTATTTATATATTTTTTCAAGTTAAATGTTGCCCCTAAAAATAAGACATATTCTACTCTATTCCTGCCATGGCAAATTAAGCATTGCAAATTCTGGTTCTGAAGTCACTTAACAATTCAGTCTTATTTAGCAATTAAAACAAACCTGAGTGTCGAAGTCTCTGTGTGCCTGTCATCTATCCATTTCCTGAATGCCAAAATAGCAACTGAAAATTCTCTGCAGGCCACCTGCATATAGACACTAGAAAAAAAAAAAAAAATAAAAAATGTCACATGATATGTCAGAAAGTGAAAGCGTTTCTTTGACAGTCCTAAACTTGATCTAATTCTCTCAAAATTATTCTATGCCCAATTGGAGTGAGGATTTTTGTGTACATGTAGCTTCAGTTGATTCTAAATGCAGAAAAGCCCTGAAAATTGTGCTCACTAGCATCACAATTTGGACATAAAAATATTTTCTCACAAGTTTACACACAAATACATGTAGTCAATGAGATGCAGTGCCTTTCAGCGTAAAACCTTTCCGTGACTTTATATACATCTGTTGAAAATTTTACTTGTCAGCACCTTGTCTTCTTTTGATTAAGTCTTCTGTCAGAAAGAGATTTGCACACTGCAGTGACTTACTGGTTAAACAAAAATTCCATCCTGGGGAGTAAAAACCAGTTATTCAGGACCAAGATAATGAATACAAAACACTGACATACCTGCACAGGGTGTGAGAGAATGCTTTGAAGAGGCTACTTTTTTTTTTTTTTACATGAAAGAGGTTTACAGATATAAAAAGCACTTAAGAGGATTTTTAAAAATGATAGTTGTTAATTGAGTTGTCATTAATATGATTTGTGAATAGTAATGAGCAACAGATAGTTTATGAATAAAAAAGGCTGCTTAATCTGAGCACTGTCTGATATCGGTTTGTCCTAATCCACAAAATCACTGAACATTTGTCTGAAATTATGAAGCATTTTGCTTTTTGTAAACAATAAGCATTAACATATTAATGTTTTGGTGTTATTAATACAAACATGTAGTTTACTGTTTTAAATAGATTATGTGGTGTATTAGCACCATCTAGTGTGTTCACTTCATTTATCACATGAACAGAAAAAATGCAAAAAATAATATACAAAAAAAACCCCAAAAAATCTTAACCTTCTTTCATTCTTAAATATGTTTTCCCTGTCTCGTGAGTGCACACTGAAGTGCTCATTTACAGTAGTTTTGTAAATGAATAAATAGATAAAATCCAAAGACAAACAAAAAGATTTTGTTTGCTGAGTTACTGTGCATTTTTTTTTAAAGAATAGGAAAGCATTTTCCTGGCTGTTATGTCAACATTATATATACCAGCCAGGAAAATGTTTTAATGTTTAATACAGTAAAACGAAACAAACAAACTATTAGTTTCCATCCACTTATTTTTATGCCAATCTGTGATAATGTATTAAAGAAAAAAAAAAAAAACACTTTTGAAAGAAGGCTGCATATATATTATCAACAGATATGGTAAAATCAGCAATATTGTAAAATATTAGTACAGTTTAACCCTTGTGCGGTCCTCGCGTAGGGTTGTACACTCATGGTCTTTGGGGTCTTTTTTTACCCCACGCAACAAAATTTAATTTTGTAACAAAATAATAGTTTTTTTTTCTAAAAAAAAAATTCATTTTTCTGTTCATTAATGTTTTTACTACATTTGTGCCATTTTCGGAGGATTTATTATGATTTTTTAAATATATATAAATTAATAAATAAATATTTAAAAAAATAGGTTTTTATATAAAAACAGCTTTTTGTGTAAAATTCACTTTATGAAAGACCCACATTTTTAACTTTCATTCATGGTATAACATGGACCATTTCACATGGTTTGGTGTAAGATTTTTGCCCATCATTTGGAAAATGCCCGTTTAAAAATAAAAAATTATCATTTTTACCAGTAGATGGCTGCAGAGCTCCACTATTTACTATGTGCTATTTGACTAACTGAAAGTCATCTTTTTTTCAAGTTTTTCAGTGGGAAAGGAAAGAATGTGATGTGCGGCCAAGTATGGTGACCCATGCTCGGAATTATAAAATATATTTGTCAAAGTAATGGATGAATTGATAAACTTTGAATGGATGAATTTTGAATCAACATTTTGTGACTTTATTATATGTAGATATCAATCCAACTGAAAAAACTTGTAAAAAGATATCTTTTAGTTGGTCAAATAGCACATAGTAAACAGTGGAGCTCTGTAGCCATCTACTGGTAAAAATGATAATTTTTTATTTTTAAAAGGGCATTTTACAAATGATGGGCAAAAATCTTACACCAAACCATGTCAAATTATCCATGTTATCCCCATGAAAATTAAAAATGTGGGTCTTTTATAAAGTGAATTTTACACAAAAAGCTGTTTGTATAAAAACCTAATAAAAAAATATGTATTTATTAATTTATATAAATTAAAAAAATATATAATAAATGCTCCAAAAATGGCACAAATGTAGTAAAAACATTAATAAACAGAAAAAAATATTTGTTTTTTAAAAAAAACTATTACTTTGTTACAAAATTAAATTTTGTTGCATGGGGTCTCTAGAGACCCCAAAGACCATGAATGTAACTTTTTTTTTAACACTAACATAAAATCAAGATATCACTCCAATTTTTTTTTTATTTGTAGATCTAGATAGTGCTGACAGGGTCAGGAAGTTTCATTTCGACAAAGAGAACATTTTTTAAAAATTAAGCGAAAGTCATTTGCGGGTCAAAAAGATCCCGAAGACCGCATGAGGGTTAAAATAACAGTTTTCTATTTGAATATATGTTAAAATGTTTATGTAAAATTTAGGATTCAAAGCTGAATTTTTAGCATTATTGCTCCAGTCTTCAGTGTCACATGATCAATCTAACATGCTGATTTGCTGCTCAAGAAACATTTCTTATTATTTCTTAACGTTGATAGTTGTGCCATTTAATATATTTGTGGAAACTGCAGCACTTTAATAAAAAATAAATAAATAAAAATAAATAGAAATCTTATCTCCTATTTAAAATAGTAATCTTTTGCAACATTATAAATGTCTTGACTCTCTCATACGATCAATTTAATCCATCCTTACTGAATAAAGCATTAATTGATTTTACAAAAATCTACACTGACCACAAACATACTTCTTAGATGCACTTTTGTGAGTAGTTTCAAGTTCTCTTGTCTTATTGCCAGCATGCTCATGTGATTGACTATAAATATCTGCACATGTGCAGAGTCCAGCGCTGACGACTTTTGTCCACCAAAGCCTTTATTTGAGAGTGACACCCAGCCTCATAATAAATAAAGATTTTATCCAAATCTACCAGATTACTTTATTTCCCTCATACAGCCTTTCTGTGAATGAGATCAAACTTTAGAAGGTTTGTTGTATTATATAACGCGCATTGTTCTATTATCCACACTTGCATTATTGTTCTATCATGAGCAGATAAGAAAGGTTTTACATGTTCATGCAGGTAAGGTCAACATTAGGAGGTGATAAGAACATATATCAGTCAAGTTCAGGTTAGAAAATCCTAGATTATTATTATTATTAGGAGTTCAAGCACGTACAGCTGAATCCATGTTGACATTGTAAGGATTATCATTATTGTTGTTGTTGTAATAGATCTGGAGTCCCAAACTTTCCTGCAGAATTTATCTCCAACTTTGATCAGTTAATTTAGAAAAATGTTTTTATTTTTGATTTTTTTTTTTTTTTTTTTTTTTTTTTTTTTTTTTTGTGACGACCAAGTGGTCAGGTAACCTAAGCTAACCATAACCATGTTTGATGAATTTATCCTCTCAAATCAGCACAAGACTTGCCTACAATAAAATCCATTTATAAAGCACTTATCACAATGTTAGTTCAAATGTTTATTATCACCACAATAAAAAGGCATTTTTTGATAAACTGTAGCAAGCTGGTCTGCTGTTTGCAACATCATGCAGAAAATGAAAGACTATAGCCTACAATCTTTAAAAGAAAAAAAATTGCAAAAATTGGCTATGCATCAAGGCTTCTCCACAGAAAATGTCCATTTTTATTTGGATGGTGTCAGTGTGATAGATTATAAAACACCTTTCTATATGTGTTTTACCATCGTCAACTTCTCATAGTTTCTTTTAACTGATGGATGCCTAGAAAATTAAAAGAAGGAGAAGCCCAAAACAGGTCTGATGTCTAGCCTGAATGTGAGCAGTGATCTGAAAATTGGCTCGAAGCCCATCCCTAGAAGTGTATACATCTGGCTGAAATGTATGGCTCTATATTTCCCACAGCCGGCTTTGAATGAAAGTAAGGTATTGATTGCTTCATTTGGTACCAGCTCTAAGCTGCGACTGCTGTTTGGGATGCTCTTGACGTGATATGGTTATCAAAGCTTGATTGTGTGCGTACAGGCACGTCTGGAGAAATCACTATGCAAACTCACTGTGGCTCAATGTGCTTACACTAGAGAAAGTGCTGACTCATAACTGCCAAGTCATTTTCAGTGAACTATTATGCATAAGCAGTTTTGAGTGCTAAAACTGTGGGTTGGCTTTAGCAAAGTGGCAAAGTTGCTGTAATGCCAAGCCAGCAGAGGGAGCCCTCACCCGAATACTGACTGCCTACGCTCCCTCTGCTGCTTCTACACTCACTTCCTGTTTGGGACTATTTAAACTGTGATCATGTTCTTGCTCTTCGTGAAGTATTGCCAGTTTACCGGCCTTACTGAGTGTTTTCCACTGATTATTCTGCTTGACTGTTTGTGTATGATCCTGCTTTGTTTTCTGATGTACGAGTTCTCGGATTACCCTTTTTGGATTGTTTGTTTGACTGGACTGATGTTACGGTTTGGACCTAAAGCCTGCCTCATTACTATTGTCTTTTGGATTGCCCCTTGGATTGTCAACAGATCAGACTGCTCAACTGTTACTGACCCATTGCCTGTTTTCATGTGTTTGTTTACTGATGCTTATCCCAATAAACAACTGCATATGGATTCTAATTCTGCCTCAGCGTCCATGTTACAGTTGCACTGTTTACACAGTGCTTTTCTGTAGGGCTGATAACCCCAGAAAGTCATCATAAAATAATCAACCCCAATAAAGTCTCAAAGAGGCCCATAAATGGCACATGCAATTGGTTCATTAAAATGGTCTTAATAGTCTGCAAATAATTTTGTGTTTTTAAGCTCTCATTCAGCACATCACTGAAAGGAATTTGCACATTTTGATCTTAAATCTCAAGAAAGTCTCATGAAACCAGTTTTGTCTTATTGCTTCTTTAAAGCATAATGAAAAAGTTCATGCTAAATTTTTGGAACAGAAAATATCTTACAAAATTTCTTTATTCAACACAGGTATGGAGCTAAAGACTTTCCACGATAGCTTGGCTTTTTGACAGCTAAATCGTTCATGGGGATTGTAAAATATCCTGATAAACAATGCAGTGATAAGGTGGCCATTAATATCATTTCATCTAATATATTCTCAGATTACATATAACAGATTACACATAAATATATTTTCTACCAATATTTTTGTCCATTTTTTTGTATATCTTTGAAAATATATTTTATAAACATAAATATTTTTTCAAAAAAAAAAAAACATAGATAATAATAATGTGTATTTTGCACTATATATTACAATCCAAGAAATAAGCATAATAAGCATTATTAAAGGAGAAGTCCACTTCCAGAACAAAAATCTACAGATCATTTACTCACCCCCTTGTCATCCAAGATGTTCATGTCTTTCTTTCTTCAGTTGTAAAGAAATCATTCATGTTTTTTGAGGAAAATATTTTAGGATTTTTCTCCATATAGTGCCAGTGAGTTTGAACTTCCAAAATGCAGTTTCAATGCAGCTTCAAAGGGTTCAAAATGATCCCAGCCTAGGGTCTTATCTAACGAAATGATCGGTTATTTTCTTTAAAAAATTACAATTACAATTGATATTGTTGAATTGTTTTTTTCCAGTTCAAGACAGTTAGGGTATGTCGAAAAACTCCCATCTCATTTTCTCCTTCAACTTTAAAATCACCCCACATCGCTGTTTTACCTTTTTTTTGTTAAGGGCGTTTGATCTTCTTTGCATGTTCACTTTGTAAACACTGGGTTGGTGCTTCTGCAGCGATGTAGGACAATTTAGAAGTTGGAGAGAAAAATAGGATGGGAGTATTTCGACATACCCTAACTGTATTGACGCAGAGATGTACGGACTATGCATGCACGTTGCAGAGATAGACAAGACATACTATCCATCGCCATCTGAATGAAACAGGATGCTGTGGTAGGAGACCCAGGAGGACACCACTGCATAAAAAAAAGCCAGACTGGAATTTGCCAAAGCTTATGTGACAAAACCACAATCCTTCTGGGAGAACATACTGTGGATAGATGAGACAGAGTAGAGCTTTTTGGTAAAGGACATCATGGTGCTGTTTACAGAAAAAGAAATGAGACCTTCAAAGAAGAACACAGTCCCTACAGTCAAATATGGTGGAGGTTCAAAGATGTTTTGGGGTTGCTTTGCTGCTTCTGGCACTGGATGCCTTGACTGTATGAACGGTATCATGAAATCTGATGATTACTAAAGAATTTTGGGGCACAACGTAGTGGCCAGTGTCAGAAAGTTGCATCTCCACCAGAGGTCGTGGGTCTTCCAGCAGGACAATGACCCGAAACACACTTCAAAAACCACTCAGAAATGGTTACAAACAAAGTTCTGGAGAGTTCTGAAATGGCCAGCAATGAGTCCAGATCTGAATCCCATAGAACACCTGTGGAGAGAGGCATCCTTCAAATCTGAATGACCTGGAGCAGTTTGCAAAAGAAGAGTGCCTCAAAATTCCAGTAGAGAGGTGTAAGAAACTCATTCATGGTTACAGGAAGCAACTGATTTCAGTTATTTTTTCCAAAGTTAAAGGTGGCAATAATTTTGTTCAGTGCATTTTTTGAGTTCTGTGTGGAATTGTACAAGATTTGACTTTTTTTTTCTCTGGTTTTTGTCTGTTTGTTTGTTTGTTTTTGTGTGTTGTTGCAGTGCAAACAAAAACAATAAGCATGTGAATACCAAAACATCTGCAACTGGAAAAGTTTTGGATTTTCTGACAGAATTGCAAGGGTGCCAATATTTTTGGCCATGACTGTACATTGTTTTTGCTCCATCCATCTTCCTCCATCCATCCAGCCTTCAACTGCTCAGGTAATGTCAATGGTATGACTGAGCCACTGAAAAACTACAGAAAAGTAAAACTACTTTACTCTGGCAGTACTGGCCACAAGTGATAAGGAGAGATCACACGTTGGCTTTTTAAAAAAAAATGTGACGGTGAGAGTGCGTGCACAATCCTGTGACAGGCAGTAAATAGTGGAGCACGTGAAGGAGAGATGTGAGGGAACAAACAACACTGTACAAGGTCTCTATTAACTCTTGCTTATAGTCATTTAATATGTACAGCGCCCTCCACAAATATTGGCACCTTTGGTAAATATGAGCAAAGGCAGCTGTGGAAATAAATCTGCATTGTTTATCCTTTTGATCTTTCATTCAAAAAAATCACAAAATTCTAACCTTTCATTGAAGTAAAACAATAGAAATTGGGGGGGGGAGATCTCATTATGAAATAAATGTTTTTCTCTAGCTCATGTCGGTCACGTTGGCACCCCTAGAAATTCTTATAAGTAAACTATCTCTGAAATATATTCCCATTCATATTTATTTATTTATTTATTTTTTTTTTAGCACCAGGGTGGAGCTAGGAGCATGAAACTGTCCGGCCATGACTTCCTGTTGCACAGGATTTAAATATGATGAAAACAAAGGCCAAATTCCCTTAATTGTCCATCACAAGGAGTAAAACCAAAGAACATAGTTTTGATGTGCAGAACAAGATTGCTGAGCTTCACAAATAGAAAGTGGCTGTAAGAAAAGAGCTAAAGCATTGAAAATCCCCATTCCCACCATCAGGGCAATAATTAAGAAGTTCCAATCAACAAAAGATGTTACAAATCTGCCTAGAAGAGGACGTGTGTCTAAATCGTCATAATGGATGGTGAGGAGGAGACTTTGTGTGGCCAAAGACTCTCCAAGGATCACAGCTGGAGAACTGCAGAGATTAGTTGAGTCTTAGGGTCAGAAAGCCTAAAAAAACTTCAAATAGCCCCATATCACCACATGTTGTTTAGGAGGGTTTCAAGAGAAATCCTGCTCGCTCCAGCATGTTTAGTTGTCAGATACGACTAGAACTTCAAATGGGACTGGCTTCTATGGTCAGATGAAACCAAAAAAAAAGAGCATTTTGGCAGCAAACACTCAAGATGGGTTTGGTGCAAACAGGGATAAAAACTACCCCATGCCCACATTTAAATAATCTGTTGCATCTTTAATGTTCTGGGCCTATTTTTCTGCCAGAGATCCTGGACATCTTGTTTAGATATATGGCATCATGGATTCTATCAAATATTAAGAGATTAAAAAAAAAAAAAAACTAAACCTGACTGCCACTATTAGAAATCTTATAATGGGCCATGTTTAGATATTCTGTCAGGACAAAGATCCAAAACAAACACAAAAATGCGTCACTGAGGACAAAATAAAGCTTCTGCCATGGCCGTCCCAGTTCCCTGACCTGAACCCTTTAGAAAATGAGTGGGGTGAACTGAAAAGGAGAAGCACCAACATGGAATTGAGAATCTGAAGGATCTGGAGAGATTCTGTATGAGGGAATGGTCTCTGATCTCTTGTCAGGTGTTCTCCAAACTCACCAGGGATTACAGGAGAAAATTCATGGCTGTTATCTTGGGAAAATAACTTTGCAATAATTGGGTGCCAATAATTGTGGCCAATGTGAACTAGAGAAAAACATTTATTTCATAATGAGACTTCCCCCCCCAGTTTCCATTGTTTTACTTCAATGAAAGGTTAGAATTTTGTGATTGTTTTAAATGAAAGATCAAAAGGATAAACAATGCAGATTTATTTCCACAGCTGCCTTTGCTCATATTTACCAAGGGTGCCAATATTTGTGGAGCGCACTATACATATTTTAAAGCACTGAATCACCATAGAAATCACGATTCATTCAATTCTTGGTGTTTTAAACCAATTACTGACCGAAATCAATGATTCATGATTAAAAAATGTTTCAAGATCGATGCATATGCATCGTCAGGTTTTGTAATCGATGCATCAAGAAAACAAGTGAATTGTTACCCCCTTACTCTGTATACGTACATACACACACAGAATGACCAATGAGAAAGCTTGATACAAAACCTTTGTACTATTTATCACAGTATTAGCTTCTCTCTTCCATCACCATCATCTTAAGTTTGCCATTGCTGATTTTTTTCTTTATGTTCTCTATTGCATGTGAGGTGCATCATGGGTGGGAAACCTGTGTACATGTGTGTGTGTGAGTAGACGGTGTCACGTCAGTGTTACAGGTTATAGAACATCTTTCTATGTTTCTATATATTTTTAATATATTCAATATGTATATCTATGTTCAAATTCTCATAATTTCATTTAACTCATGGTTGTCTAAAATGTAAAAAGAAAGAAGTCCAAAACAGGCCTGATGCCTGGCCCGAATGTGAGCTGTGACGTAAAAAAAAATTGGCCCAAAGCCCATCCCTGGGGGTGTAAATAAGTTGGGCCCTATCAGGCTCAGGCTGAAATGCACGGCCCTATATTTCCTGCAATCAGCTCCATATCTATTTTATCACACGTTGAACCGATCAATGCTTGAGTGTGTGAGAACAGGCACATCTGGAGAAATCACTATGTTTGCTCACTGTGGCTTTTAAGTTATTATGCATGAAGCAGTTTCAACTGCTAAAACTAGGGATTAGGTTTAGCCAATTTCCATTATGCAATACTTTTCTGTAGAACTGATATTCCCATATAATCATCATAAAATAATACATCTTAATAAAGTCTCAAAGAGAGCCCATAAATGGCACGTGCAATTGCTTCATTAAAATTGTCTTGTTAGCCTGCAAATAATTTTATGTTCAGAAGCTCCCATTAAACACATCACTGGAAGGAATTTGCACATTTCAAGCTTAAATCACAAGAAAGTCTCATATTTTTGGAACAGATTTTTTTTTTTTAACACAGGTGTGGACCCAAAGACTTTCCGCAACAGTATGGCTTTTTGACAGCTAAATCTTGGAAGGGCATTGTAAAATATCCTGATCAACATCTTGAACCTCAGACGCATGACTGAGCGGTTCAGCTGACGCAGATCTAAAATAGGCCGCAGGCTCCCATCCTTCTTCGGAACTATGAAGTACCGGCTGTAGAACCCGGACTCCCTGGAGTGAGAAGGGACCACCTTGATGGCCTCCTTCCTCAGGAGAGTAGCTACTTCCTGTTCCATTACCAGACCCTGCTCGGGGCCCACCAGAGTGGGAAAAACCCTGTTGAAAAGCGGCGGCGGAGCGCCGAACTGAATGCGATAACCTCGCTCTACAGTGTGCAGGACCCAAGGAGATGCATTTGGCAGTAGTTTCCACACTCTCGAGACTGGTCTCTGGTGTTGTTCGAGCTACTAGCTCGGTGTCCTGTAACGGCGAACCGGCAGGAAACAACCAAACTAGCGGCTCTAGAGCAAGCTCCTTAGCATGGAGATCGGGGAAAAACAGCAGGCTCTGATGTGAAGGTGGCGGCCTATTACGCAGGAAATGTTTATCTAATTTACTCCGCTCTCCCCCTCCAGTAGCTCCTCATACTGTGGTGTTTGTGGGAGTTCATCGACGCTCTCGATATCAACTTCCTCGGAGGAAGATATACGGAGCGTTGAGCCCGTTCCCCAGAGGGAAGAAACCGCAGAGCAGGCTTCCGAACCCAGAGAACGGGCAGTGGATTTGATGAGTGAGGAAGGATATAGGGGGTTACCCGTCTCTATTCCCTTCAACAGATCCAACTGCAAAACCCAAGAGTGCGGCTGCCGCTCCGCCTCAGCGGAAGTGGGACCAGACCCGTGAGGAACACTAGTGAAGGCTCCCTCCTTGAAGAGAGCCTTCCGGGAGCGGAGAGCATGCAGGCTGAGACGCTCGCAACACGGGAAGTCAGGTTCCCTCGAGAGCTGACTCTGCATGATCTGCTCCCAAACAAACCACGCATAGACTGTGTGTATCCCCGGTCGGGAGCAGTGAGGAACACACCGTCTATAACGTGGCTTGCAAGATTCCTAATGAGACATCGTGTTCAAAATAAAAGGAGTGCAAACTAGCACAAAAAAGAGCACGACAGACACAAACACAGAGCGCTAGCTGAATGACAGAAGCTGAATGCCGATTCCGGCGCACATGCTTTTAAACTTCCTGGTCTATGACGTCACCCGCCTCTGATGTCTCTCCTCTCTATTGGATTGATTGATTGATTGAAGGCGTTCCCCAATGTGTTTTCGACGCAGCTCGGGTTCCTGAAGGGGAACCTTGATTAGACCTTGATTAGCTTGTTAAGGTGTGTTTGATTATGGTTGGAGCTAAACTCTGCGGGGAAATGGGCCCTCCAAGATCAACGTTCCCCACCCCTGCCTTACATAAACATCATCAAAGTTGTCCTAAGACAGGGTTTTTCTCCATATAGTGGACTTCTATGGTGCCACTGAGTTTGAACTTCCAAATGCAGTTTCAATTCAGCTTCAAATGGCTCTAAATGATCCCAGCCAAGGAAGAAGGGTCTTATCTAGCGAAAACGATTGGCTATTTTCTTAAAAAAAATTAAATGTAATATTCTTTTAAACCTCAAATGCTCATCTTGTTTAGGTCTGCATTTCTTTCTTTGCATGTTTACTTTGTAAACACTGGGTCGGTACTTCTGGAGTCATGTAGGATGATTTAGAAGAAAAGTTGGAGAAGAAAATGAGATGGAGATGGAGTTTTTCAACATGTCCTAACTGTATTGATGCGGAGATGCACAGATTACACATGCAGGTAGAGGTAGACAAGACGAGCATTTGAGGCTAAAAAGTACATACATTGTAATTTTATTTTAGTTTTTTTATTTATTTATTTATTATTATTATTTTTTTTTTTTTTTTGAAAATAACAGATCGCTAGATAAGACCCTTCCCTAGATTCGACCCTTCTTCCTTGCCTGGGATCATTTACAGCCATTTGAGGCTGCATTTAAACTGCATTTTGTAAGTTCAAACTCTGGGGCACCATAGGAGTCCACTATATGGAGGAAAGTCCTAGAATGTTTTCCTCAAAAAACATAATGTCTTTACGACTGAAGAAAGAAAGACATCTTGCATAACAAGGGGATGAGTACATTGGGCCTCATTCATGAAACTTGCATAAATATATGAATAAATTCTAAGTAATTTGCATATAAAACAGAAAACTCTCCTCCGGATTCACAAATACTTCATAAACATCCGATTTGATGGGTAAACCTGTGTATGTTAATGAATTCCAATCATTCGTAATTAGGGCACTCGTGCACGTGCATTCACAATTAGTATAATCCCCACCTTTAATTGTTTATTCTATATGTACACAGTCCCTCTTGTCCCTCAACAGTCAGTCCCTCAACTTCTTGTCCCCAAAAGTTCTTGTAGTAATGTTAAAAGAACATTCATTCAGATTTAATAATGTTCTCAAAACGTTAGTACAAAATCACACATTGTTCAGGGTTCATCAAGTGCTCCATCGCCCGAATATGACTCACATCTTCACACTGCATCTCCCATCAGCCCCGTACCTGGCACTGATTACCCAGTGCACCTGTAACCAATCCACTGACCTATTTAAGCAGTCTGTTTTCCCTGCCTCCTTGCGAAGTCTTGTTCGACCACGGTTAACTATTCTGAGCGTTTATATTCTGTTTTGCCTGCCTGTTGTGACCCAGTTTGTTCCTCGTCTCTGATTCTCTGCTGCCTGACATTGCTGCCCAACGTCTATGCCTATATTGTGGACAACCTGGTCACCTTTGAGTCTCCTGTCCCTCACGGCCACACACTGAGTCTCGACGAGAATGTTATTTGAGGACTACCGGACATTGAAAATACATCCTATAGGCTTGCTGTCTTCTTTAAAAATGTGCGTCTCTGTCATTAGATTGCAGTTGGATAAGGGGTGCTTTCATGTCTAGTCTCAGTATGGCAGCCGCAATGGAAAGATAGGCTACCAAAACGCGAATTTGCGATGTGAAACAATGGCCTCAGCACCTGAAGGGTTAGGGATAGAGTCACTAGATGTTTTCCCCCGGTATTCACAATTTGTTGTCAATTAACTTAAAGTTAGTGAAGGCGGGACAGGCAGAATCGTGCTGATAGACACACACCAGAAGTGCTCTCTCACGCACAGGCTCCACTTTTTCTGTTCTCTGACTGCACGCGATCAGTTCTCAGTGCTTGATCAGTTCTCAGTGCTCAGATACACACACAGTAGTCCAAATGCATATAATGCTGAGTATCTCACGTAAATTATGTAAATTATGGTTTAAGTGAACGTAAACAGGTGGGTAAAAACTGCATGTAGGCTCGTTTGAGATGCGCCTCGCCTTGCCTGAAATGTAGGCGAGAGTAGGCAGCTGCAGTGAGGGGAGGAGTGAAATAAGTGCAGTCAAGACAGACAGTTCTGACCTCTCGAAGTAGAACAGACACCTACGAGATCAAAGACGGATATCGCGTTATCACACTCACGTGCCGTGTTGCTGATAAACATGACATAATTTCATCTCTGTTGTTTTTATATGAAAATAAATATGATGAACAAGACACTCAAAGTGCTTGCTATTTAATTCAATACGAACGGCGTATTTATCATAATTTTTTACTTTAATACAAACGTGTATTTTTAATTTTTATGGAAATATGACAACAACCACATATCTCATGCAGAGATCGCACTGGCATAGTGTTTGGGAATATTCATGCATCATTTAAACACATAACCACATGATATTAGATTAAAAAAACAAAACATTTCAGAAAAGAACAGCAACATCACGGTTGTCTGAACCAATGAACTTTAAGCTGTGTCATCATCCAGGCGTTTCCCATCGTGCTTTTGGTCAGCGCAGTCGGTGGAGAGCTACTGCGCTCGACTGCTTAATCTGACCCATCCGCCTCGCTGTCGCGAGAGTTTTTTGGCACACGTCAGCATGACATCAGAGCAAGGCGGATGTAACTCGGACACATTTCTAACTGGCATGCATCTTGCGGTGATCAGCGGTGATCGATTCTGTGCAGAATTTGCTCATCTCAAACAAGCCTTGTGTCAGTATTACATGCATGCCTTCTGTCTTAAAGGGACAGCATTCCAAATTAAATGCCTATCTGTCATTAATGTTAATCAACAAAAGATGTTAAATAAATGTATAGCCTACATATTAATTAAACTTTCTGTATCTGAAAAATGAGTTTAATTTGTATCTCTAGCGTATTTGTCTTATTTTGCCTTTTTTTTTCAAAAATGACAAATTATGAAATTAAATGCCTTCCGGTTGCACTGAAAAGCTCACGCACATCCACATATGAAATCACTTGCATATATGTATATACACAACTCAAGCATGCATCTTACCTGAAATTTATTTTGTATGGTTGCGTGAGTGTTTTATGGGTGTATATGCGCGCACCGAGTTTATATGTATGTGCGAGTGTTTTTAGGTGTATATGCATGGATCAAGTTTATAGTATAAACTATAAGCGAGTGTCTATGTATTCATTACTAACATAAGATGTATTGGTATGGATTTCATATTAGTGTGCACGTGTATTTCATATATATATATTTTGAACATCCAACAGTATACATGTATATGCAAGTAATTTCTAGGTGTATATGCACGTGTTTTATGTATGTATTGATAAGCGAAGTTTGATTAAAATCCTACGTGGCGCCTCATAGATTTAAGGCGGGTCTGAGGTGAAACGCTCATGTCAATCAACTATCGTGGGAACGGCCTCTGTGGGTGTGACGCCACACCGACAGGCATCTGAGAATGGCTCGATTTGAAAAAGGGGATATTATTTTTACAGATTAATTAAAAACCACTGCATGGATTTTTATCATTATAGGGTAGATTTGTACATACACTGACAACACACATTAATGTTCAAACATGAAAAAGTGAACTTTGCATCCAATGACCCCTTTAAGTGACGACCAAGTGGTCAGGTAATCTAAGCTAACCATAACCATGTTTGATCAATGTATCCTCTTAAATCAACACTAGACTTGCCTAAAATAAAAATCCGTAGATATAAAACACTTATCACAATGTTAGTTTAAGCGTTTATTATCACCACCACAACAAAAAGGCATTTTCGATAAGCTGTAGCAAGCTGGTCTGCTGCTCTCAACAGCGTGCAGAAAATGAAAGAAACAGGCTATACAATCTTAAGGCTATACAATCACATAGGTTATCTTACAATAAATCTAGGCTATGCATCAAGGCTTCTCCACAGAAAATGTCCATTCTTATTTCCAAGAGTTTTCCAAATAAAAAAATCCAATCTTAAAAAAAAAGAGAAAACATCCTGACATGACTACAGCCAGAAAAAAAAAAAAAAAAAAAAGTTTCTTACAGAGCATTGTGGAGAAAAAGCACATCATCGACAAAAAGGAAGAAGCCCAAAACAGGCCTGATGTCTGGCCCAAATGTGAGCGGTGACATGAAAATTGGCCCGAAGCTCGTCCCTAGGGGTGTAAATAAGTCAGGCTCCATCAGGCTCAGGCTGTAATGCACAGCCCTATTTCCCACAGTCGGCCCCAAATCTATTTTATCACACGTTGAACCTGTCCAGTCCAATCTTAACCTGATATGGCCATCAAAGCTTGACAGCGTGAGTACAGGCACATCTGGAGAAATCACTATGTTAGCTCACTGTGGCTCATCACTGCCAAGTAATTTTAATATAAAATATAAAAAAGTTATATTTTGGCAAATGTAAAAAGCCTTTCACACCAAAAGTAAAATGAATAAGCTTGGAATGTAGCTTAAACAAACCTTTCAGTTAAAAAAAAGGGTCAGTAGCAAAGACACAGGCTAATAAAATGGGATTAAATCCATTAAGGATATTTGTATTATTTACTATTTTTAATTAATGCAGGTTTGCATCATATTCTGAGTTAGCATTTTATTGTATTTATTCATTTTGGGGAGAGTGAGGTGAGTAAATGCATGTTGACATTTAAGTCTAGAACTACAGTAAGCATCATATACACACAGTGCACACAACACCTCTGCACTTACTCCCGATTTCTCACAACATGGGGACAGGAGAGCTGCCAGTCAAAAAATGGGAAAACATAGTAACTTGCATTACTCTCTTGAAAAAGTATCTCAGATATTTCCTTGTAAATTAAAAAGTAACGTGCTACTAGTTACTTGAAAAAAGTAATCTGATTATGCAACGTGCATTACTTGTAATGCATTACCCACAACACTGGCCATGACCTTTGGTAGAGACCATCACGCAGTGCATGTTCTGGTTGTCACGTTATAAAACATAAACACGCCCCTTCAGGATGCTAATTTCCCTGCTTTGCTCTATAAAAAAGACAGTTCTGAGGTTCTTCGGTGTGTTCTGATTACACCTTTTACATTACACTGTAAAAGGAAGGAGTGAACAACATCGACGGTAGGACATATTTTTAATCAAAATTTTATTCAAGATACAAAATAGAAGTGTTTCTATAATTATATAATGCATTTATTTTATGATTTGTAACAGACTCTTAATTGCTGCACATACAAATGTTTAGTTGTTTAGCAAGTCGAGAATACTTTGCAAATATTTTATTTGAAATGAAAATGGAAACAATCCATTCCAACTTTAAAAGACAGAAATTAAATTGAGACTGTTTGATCCATAAAAATAATTATGTGACTTTTCTTTTTTGTTATACGAATCTGTTCAAGTAAACCTTGTTTTAATACTCAAAAATCTGGTGTTTTGTTGAAAAAGACAAAATTGAATTCAACTAAACCATGGAAAACAAACAAACAAAAAAAAAGTGTAGATGATGGTATTGGGAACAGATTGTTACTGATGAAGCATGAAGTTCCTCTTTTCAAATAAAAAAAAAAAAACAGCAGAAAATGATGAAGGAACAAATACAACACATGATGAAACAGATTGCAGAAGTGAGAAAATGTGTTTCCGACTGTTTTGTCTTTTTATATCTGTTGATAGCATGCCCTTAACTCTTTCATGGAATACATCTAAAACTGTACTACAGAAGGGGTTAACTCAGTGATAGAAATATATATATATATATATATATATATATATATACACATACATACATATGTATGTATATATGTATGGCAAAAGTGAAATAGGATGCTTAAAGTTGTTTACACAGTGTTTGTATGTGTGTTGATCAGATGGGAAAGCTGTGCTTCTCAGGGTTGGAGGTGACCCTGGTGCTGTTGTTTGCATCGGTCAGTTTACTGGCTGTGGAAGCAAGGACAGTCCGAGCAGGTAGGTGATGAGATGCCACTAACAACCACACATACTTATACAGAGACAAACATGCATGTAAAAACATGTTTGAATATTAGAGGCACCTTGCAATAGCAATAGGCTATAATTGTTGGAGCAGGAAGTAGTTTTTTTGCAAACTAGTGTTCTTTAGAATTTAAAAAAAATATATAATAATAAATAATAATAAAAAGTTCTAAAATAAAAGTCCAAAAACTGCTAAATGTTTGTTCTTACTTCATAGTTTTGCCTTGTTTTTCTATATAAATATCTAAACACTATTAAATCTAGATATATTTACTTAAAATGCTAATTACTGAATATATTATTATATTTTGTTATGTGAAAAAAGAAAATACAGAAAAAAAAGTGTCAAAAGGAAGTGAGTTTTTGTTTAAAACATAATTTTATTTTGATCTTTTTTTCCCAATTTGATTTGAAACTACATATTTACAAGATCACATTGTGAAGTGTGCACAGTTATTAAGCATGTTATCAAGTGCTGAACGTTCTTATTATCACTTTTATCTTTGAATCAGTATCGGTTTACTGAAAGCTGTCGACTGACAGTCCCATGAACTGTCTGGAACAGATAAATGAGGGCTTTAAAATTGCGGTGAACTAAATGAACAAACAAACAAAATGGAAAAGAATGCAGGGTGTGGAAATGTGTTTTTAAAAGACTTAAAACACTGCACCAACTGAAAAAGCAGATGAGGCGCAACCAGAGACATGCAGAGAGTTCCTCGGGGACAGGGGCTCAAATGTAAAAAAGAGGCATTTATATTCCAATGTAACAATTATTAAAGTAAAATTATAAAAAAATTAAGTCCTTTGCGTGTTCTTGAACTTGAGGTGCTTGCACTTCACATAATAGACCTGTTGGTGGCAGGTGTTTGATCGTACACCTATTACATTACTTGCCCACCACACCACCACCCCGCTGTCATTTGCTTTTTTATAGAAATAAAAATAAATTAGTTTAACTGAAAAAAGTAGTACACTACAGTTATGCTCTGCTCCGTCCAGCCAGGTCTGCGTGACAAAACTAGCCAGTCAAAAACAGCCCAAAGTATCACAGTGACTGCATTGCAAATATAAAACTCAAAATGTCATTTCCATACATACAATACATATTTTACATTCACTGTTATGCGCATTGATCATAAACACAACTCAAAGGCTTCCTACCGTTAATGGTAAATGAACATCGTAATAAATATCGATATCGTATGATATGGAAAAAAAAAAAAAAACTATAGTGTGATAATATTTTCGACCATATCGACAAGTGAAGAAAAGAAAGTAGTAAAGAAAATGAATAAATGATTTCTCACTTTCTCCGTTTCAGAATGTCCCGTCATTCCACAGGCCGAGAGAGTGGACTGTTTCCCAGAACCCAACGCTTCCCAGGTAAACTACAGTGGATACGGCCTACAATGCATACAAACTCCCAGCAGGCTTTGCTAAATCTTACTGCGTCCTTACAGGAAAAATGTTTGGAAAGAGGTTGCTGCTGGGAAACCTCGAGTGAGGCTAACGTGCCCTGGTGCTTCTTCTCCACAAGCCACGGCTACAGCGTAGTGAGCCAAAGCACGCCAGACAGCACACGTGAGTTCAGTCTGAACCGAGATGTTATATACAGTAAATCTAAAAATGTACAAATGTACTGTTTGACCACGTAGCAAGTAGAGCAAACGATCGCCAAGGCCTCATGGAGAATGTTTGTTTTGCTGTAGATATTGAGGCCAGGCTGACAAGAATGGATGCTCCAACTTTGTTTGGAGGTGATATTCAGGAGCTGAACTTCTACGCTGAAATGCAGACAGAAAACCGTCTTCGTTTAAAGGTCTGTTTAAAAACTGATGCAAACAGCAGAGGCATCGAGTCAATGTAAACCTGTTTATAATGGTGTGCGCTGTTCTTTTTGTCTACCAGATCACTGATGCAAACCAAGCCAGGTTTGAGGTTCCTCACGAGCATGTGCAGTCGCTCACTGACACTCCCAGCGGACCCCTAAAATACAGACTCGAACTGACCCAGAACCCCTTTGGACTGAAAGTTTGGAGAACATCTCCTGAAAGACTTCTGTGAGTGGGGAGCTTTTTCTCTTCCTTTTCATACACAGATCATACGGTGACTCTGTGTGAGTTTAGTGGAGCACATCTTAGAAACAAAGAGTAATCATAACACCAAAATTATAAATTAGAGGCATGAATGAGGAAATCTGGCACCTGAAGCTAAGTCCTGATTCCTTGTTCATACATGCATTCAAGTCTAATTTAATGATTTTTAAGTCACAGTGACTTTCAGTCCTGCTTCATGCGTGTTGCATATGTCCCATAGGCAATGCATATTTATTTCAGTGGCCTTTTTTAAGAGATATTAAAGAAAGCAGTGCATCACTGCTTGTTGGAAGCAAATGCAATAGTTTGCATCAGTCTGTTTCTAATGGAATTATGTTCAATCAACAGACTAGACTGAGTTGTCTATAATTTGTAGCATAAACATTTTTCAAAGATGGGAAGTTGAAAAAACAGCAACACAAACACTACAGCATTAAACATTAGTAGGTCTTTCTCTTCACTTACAAACATAAAATAACAATTAATATTAATATTTAAGTTATCAAGACTATTTTGTAAAGTTACTAAAACTGAATTACAAAATAATAATAATAATAATAAATGCAAAAAAAAAGATTTTAAATTGCATACAGTATTAAGTTAATGTAATGATCAACATTATTACATCAACAGAACCAATCAAATTGATGTCAGCAACTTTTAAGGTTTAATTTAAACTATTTTAAACTTTTAAACTATTAAATTAGAATTTTTAACTTCCAATCATGCATTTTTTATAAGTACCCTGTATTTTAACAAACACATCTATGTAAACGTCTATGACATTTAAGTAAATTGATTACCATTTAAAAATGGGATTATGTATTCGTTAACTGTTAACCTTTTTTATAATTTATGACTGTTATCAAAGAAACTATTTAATATAGTAAGCTATATAGTATTTTATTTATATATAGCAATTCTGCTTTATGCTGGAGAAGTGGGATTTTTCAAACTCTGCAGATGCAAGATGTGTGAAACAGACCTTATACCAGATGTCGCGTTAACCGAAAATTGTCTGTCATTGATGGTTTTGTTTTTTTTTTTTTTTTTTTTTTTTTTTTTTTTTTGTTTTTATCAGTGATGGAAAAATCTGAAGGCCATCCGTCACTTTGACAGATTACGCTGAGGGTGATTTATTGTAACTTCTAACTGTAATTCCCACCCCTGTCCAGTTGGTGGCGAGTGCGCTCCAGTGTAGCAGCAGAGCACTGGATCCAGAACAAAAATGAAACTGTTACAAATGTTTTGCTATGCGTGTTATTTACGATCTATCACGCTACATTGAAGAGTTCCAAAATGGTATTTATTGCTTAATTTCCTAATTAAATGAATAGAATTTTAAATCTGAGACTTTGTTTCATATCAAAAGTAACACAAAGCTTAGCCTTTTTGCGATTTATTGGATGGGAGGCACACTATGTACTGTTCATTTATTAGCTGAAAACAGCATAGACCAAAAGATCGATTGGGATTTACAAATTCATATTGGTTCATAAAAATGAGAATATTTTAAAATCGCTGTCACTGCGTGGTCTGGTGTTGAACATGAAAAGTTACACAGTCTCATCTGTTCATGTCCAATAAATGCACAAGCCTATATTGTCCTGTAGGTTCATAATTAAAAAATGAAATCTTGAACAAAAATGAAAAGCAATTAAATGTGTTATTATAATTAAAATATGAAAATTAAAATGATGGGTAATAATAGATTATGACAGAATTTTTACGTGTTAAAGTTTAACGCAACCTCTGCCTTATATGTACATCAAAACTAAAAATAATTAACTGAATTAGATGCTAATTTCTCATGAATGTTGTTGTTTGAAGCAGCATTGCCCAGTGAGAAATGGGCCTTATTTCCAAAGAATACAATTATTTGGCAGATTTTTATAAAAATGCTGTTTTTTTATTTGGATAGGACAGTTGAGCAGTGGTAGTGGCATGGGATCAGGAAAGGTTCATGAGCCGGGACTCGAACTTGGGACGCCCATAGCACAATGACACTATATGTTGGTGTGCTGCCACAAGGCTATGGGCACCAACGTCAACTCAGTTTTTTTTTTTTTTTTTTTTCCTTTACGTGACCATAGTCTATAGACCATAGATCATAGCGGTACATTATGTAAGTTACAAAACAATCAATGATTAAGTAATATTTTATCTGATAAAAAAAGCCTCACTTAAAAGCCTAGCAATAATGTCATAAGGAGTGTATCTGCATAATATGCTCATTAATCTTACCTGTAGTGATGCTATTTTCAAAACTTCAAGTAGAGTTTTAGATAAGATGTACATGCCACAGAATGATTCTTAGCTATCAGATGGATATAAGACTAGGAAGTTGTTTTCTTTTAGTTACATACATGCTTAAGAGGTGAATCTTTTGGTCAGTGGATATGTACTTGCCAAGTTTCATGACATTCACCCTCAAACTGTACTGTGAGTAAACATACTCTTTACAACATCTCAACATTCTCTTGCTCTGTCAGGTTTGACACGACCATTGGGCCACTGGTTTTTGCTGATCAGTACCTTCAGCTCTCGGCTAAACTCCCCTCTCACAATATTTATGGACTTGGAGAGCATGTCCATCAAACCTTCCGCCATGACACCAACTGGAAGACCTGGCCTATCTTCACAAGAGATGCCTTTCCCAATGGCGTGAGTCATAGCATTTAGATCATTTGCACAAACATGTTCACTATTCCAAACCAGTATGACTTAGTTTCTTCAGTGAAATGCAAAGTTTTAGATGCAAAGTTATTGAAGAAATTCCTGGCCACTCTGAATGACTGAGGATGTTGACCTTCAAAAAGGATATAAAAGTATCATAAAAGAAGTTCATAGAACTCATGCATCGTAATCCAAATCTTCCAAAGTCAAATTAAGGTCATTATTCACTGATAGCTGGTGTAACCAGTGAGTCAGTGAGTTGAACTCAACAACTGGATCAGTGTGATACATGAATGAATCATTTAGAACAACTCACTACTTAGCACTACTTTTCCGAGGAGATCTAGGGTGGATTTTAAGATGTAGTCCGGAATTATAGTTTGGAAAATGTCTGAAATCAAAACTAGGTTTTTACATGAATAATCTAATTAATGTAAACATTTCACAAGAAAAAAACATTGTGTAGGATTATCCAGAAATTTGTCCCAAACTGTTTAATTAACAGATTTTTTAAAAAAGTTGAAATTTTCCTTTACAAACCTTAATGTTTTTTTCCTACCCCAGGGCACACACAACCTGTACGGCCACTACCCCTATTTCACATGTTTGGAAGATGAAAGCGGCCAATCCTTTGGTGTTTTCCTCATGAACAGCAATGCTATGGGTAATGCATGTTTTGTTTTTTTTTGCATTGAATTGCTGGTCACAAGCAGGAGCTTTGTCGTGCACTATTTGTAATGTCTGTGCACAGCAGTGTTGGGGGTAATGCATTATGTTTGTCTGTTCGTGTCTGTGTGCAGAGGTGACAATCCAGCCTGCTCCAGCTATAACCTACCGAACTATCGGTGGGGTTTTGGACTTCTACATCCTCCTTGGAGACACACCAGAGGCAGTGGTGGACGAGTTCACAAAGGTGAGCGTTGTGGGCGGATATAAGTAGAAACACCATCGACACTTGTGGGTGAAACTGTAAACACTTAGAAATGCTTTTTCATGTTAGAGACAAAGCATGTTGGACAGTACACATGCTAGGACATGTGGTAAAGCGAAACTTGTATGTGGGAAAGAAAGAATAGGGTCATTTCCTGATCTGTAATAAACCCTGACAGGGTGATCAGGATCATGCAATGTACTACTTGCCAAATTTTCATCAATGCTTAGCTTGTTACGAAAGTAAAATCATATAGCGAGTCCTGTGATGTTTAGCATGTTTAACATTGCTTAATATGTCTCCAGCTGATTGGTAGGCCCTTCATGCCTCCATACTGGTCTCTGGGCTTCCAGCTGTCTCGTTGGGACTACGGCAGCCTGGCGGAGGTGAAGAAGGTCGTGGAGAGAAATCGACAGGCTGGCCTTCCCTACGTAAGTGCCAGGAACAAAAGCAGGCTCCTTGCTTTGGTCTACAAAACTTGATTCCATCCATGTACTTCAAAGTCAAAATCGAGAGCATGGAACAAAGCTCATGAAGAATAACTCCACATATGTGCATTTCACCTATACATGCAGTTAAAAGCGTTTAACACCTTATGGTGAGGCTCTAATTGCCAAAGGATGCACTGAACCTAAAAGTTTGATGTAATTTGAACAAAGAGGACATTAGCAATCAGGATATTACATCTCTACCTTATTAGCCTTCCAGAAAAATTTAAAACAGAAAATCTACAATGTCAGCATTAAAAAGAGGCATTAGCCATCATAAAGACTGAAGATTCTGAGAAACATGAACATTAACAACCTCAAAATAACAGTTCTTTACAGTGATATTTTCACAGTCGATAGTTCTTAAAAGAACCATTCATTTCTAAGTGTAAAGAACATTTGAATAAGGAAACTGATTTCATGTGCTGAACCATCATTATTTTGTGTTCCAGGATGTCCAGTTCACTGACATTGACTATATGGAGAACAAAAAGATCTTCACCCATGACCTGGTTAATTTTACGGAGCTGCCTCAGTTTGCTGACTACATGCATGCTTATGGGCAGAAATACATCATCATACTGGTGAGCCATTGATACTGTAGTTTCATTTATGCTTTATGGGTTAGCAAGTTAGTTCTGGGTTTTGGATGAGTTTTAAGTCATATGGCTTCACCCCTTGCTGAATTGGATTTTGTCCAGTTGAACACCTCAAAATATTTTCTTCTTGGTAGGATCCTGCCGTGTCCACAGGTCAAAGGATAAACGGACCTTATGAAGCACTTGACAGGGGAAATGCAGCTAATGCTTGGGTCACTGAATCAGACGGAGTAACACCTCTAGTGGGAGAGGTAAGATCCTCCAAAGATCCTCCTGATTGTGAATTTATGTTGGTCAGTTGTTAGCAGGGTTTGGAATTGAGAACCAGTGTTTGCATTGATTTTGCATTCGAGTTTAATATCACGCTGTCATGCAGACCACACAGTTAAGCACATTCCCCTCTCCTCTCTCTCATGTCACAGGTCTGGCCAGGAGAAACCTTGTTTCCTGACTACACTAATCAGGCTTGCATTGATTGGTGGGTTGATGAAATTTCGCGTTTCCACAAGGAAGTCAAGCATGATGCTCTCTGGATTGTAAGTAACCTACAGAGATTATTACCTGTGAGCAAATGTTGAGCCTGATCATATTATGACTTGGTGGAAAGGTCATGATATTCTGATCTCCAACTTCCTACAGAAGTCTTTAAATAAATACTATATATGTTACTGTATCAATATGTATTAATCATTATATTCAAACGCGAAGCTCAATAAATAGCTCATCTAGAGTACGATATAAACCACAAAAGCTTTAACGCTTCAACATGAAGTCATAATTGATCCTACTTACAGTAGTAATAAATCAACACTCCTGTTTGCATTAATACATACTGATTTGTATAGTGCTTTCACAATTCATATTTCAAAGCAGCTTTATCGAAAATGCATGTTTCAAATCTTACAGTCCAGTGGTGCAAATAGCCTCGTGGTTAGTGCATCGACATACAGCGCAACTGCGCTCTTGGTGATCCAAGTTTGAGTCCCGTCTTGAGGTCCTTTGCCAATCCCCTCTCTCCTGCTAGAAAGAAATTGATTTCAAAATCAAGCTCTGCCCTGCAGTTTTTCTCACTGAATATTGCGATTCAGAAATGCATCACATGATGAATGTAAAATATTTGCGAATGCCATTTCATGTTGGTTTTAATTCCTTCCTAAGTTTTTCTTTAAACCTGAGACAGCCGCCTGAATTAGGAAGTTCTGAACTAATTGCTGTTTTTTCCCTAAGGACATGAATGAGGTGGCCAATTTCGTGCAGGGAAGCAGCAAAGGCTGCGCTAATAACAATCTCAACTATCCTCCATTCACCCCACGTGAGTCTCATGTGCATCTACGGCTAGATTTGTTCAAAGCAGATGAATACCGGCATTTCCTCAGCATCTGTACACATTCGTTCTCTTTGTTTCCATTCGACTCTGCAGGTATCCTTGATGACCTGATGTACAGTAAGACCTTATGTATGGATGCTAAACACAAATGGGGAAGCCACTATGATGTGCACAGTCTCTATGGGTACTCCATGGTCCTGGCCACTGAGAAGTAAGTGTTGGTTTTGCCACACTCTGTATGCAAATAATCTCTGTTATGGTTGACTGATCCTCATTGTTATGACTGACCTCCTTTGGTTGTCATTTTATTGTGAAGCCAGCACTACTTATATCTCTAACATTATGTTTCTGCTTTTAGGGCATCAAAAGCAACATTTACGACGAGCCGTTCCATGGTTTTTACCCGCTCTTCTTTCCCTGGTGTGGGCAAGTACGCTGGGCACTGGTTGGGTGACAATGGCGCCAACTGGAATGACATTAAATGGGCGATACCCGGCATGCTGGAGTTTAACCTCTTCGGAGTCCCTTACGTAAGTGGTTTGCCTCCAAGACTTCAGAAAAACTATCCATTTGCTCTCCATGCTAGAGAAACAACTAAGATACTGAAGAGATCTTGATCTGTGATTTTTCTCTCAAAGCTCAGGGGATTTTCACTTATGGTCTTATAGTATCAGTTTTTTCCCTTAAAATGGCTTATGAAGTGTAAAAGTAAACACAAATGAGACAGATGATGTTATACAAATGATCTCTTCTGATACTCTGTGAAGACATTTGTCACATTATGGAGTCTTTCTCAAATATAAAACACTGGAATCTCCATTTTATCTCAAATTAATTAGCAATTTTTTGAGAAACGTTTAAGTTAATAAAAAGTTACGTTTCCCTGAGAGATACTAAATCTCATGATGTTATTCTGCAGATCGGTGCAGACATCTGTGGGTTCTTTGACGACTCGTCAGAGGAGCTTTGCAGACGCTGGATGCAAGTCGGCGCATTTTACCCCTTCAGTCGTAACCACAATGCACAGGGTTATGCGGTATGTATTGCCCTAGAAATCAAAGCATCTTCCTCTTCAAACATCTGTGCTGTGTGCTTCTGGCCCAAAAGCAATGCTCTGAATTACAAACATGTCCTCTCTCTTTAAATGCTGTTTGTCAAAGATTTATTTCTCTAATCGTTATTGTAAGATTAGAAATTAGATTAATAAGATTTGACTTTTTAGTCACAGAGTAGTCATTTTACGGCTGTCTCCACAACATATTATTGAACAGTAAAATTCATTTCTGTCTTTGCTCTTTAGCATACTCTTCCTGACTAGTTTTATGTCCCTGTCTAACAGGACCAGGACCCTGCAGCATACGGTGCCGACTCTCTGTTGGTGCAGACCTCCAAGCATTACCTAAACATCCGATACACCCTCCTGCCATACCTCTACACTCTGTTCTACAAGGCCCATACTAAAGGAGAGACCGTAGTGCGTCCCATGATGCATGAGTGAGTTCATAATGATATAACAGTTTCAGCCTTATATATATTAACGTTACATATTTTTATATTAAATCTCTCATGTAAGTAAATAAATAAATAAATAATAAACAAAATAAAATACGAAGTGTATGTAGAACAACAAACAAACAAACAAACAAAAAAAAACGTGTTTTATAAAAAAAAATTCCACTCTACAGGTTCTATTCTGACAGTGAAACCTGGGCAGTGCACAAACAGTTCTTATGGGGAGCACATCTTCTCATTACACCTGTTTTGGACCCTGTGAGTGAACACACACACACACACACACACACGTCTGGTTTATTATCTTTGTGGGGACTCTCCATAGGTGCAATGGTTTTTATACTCTCCACACTGTATTTTCTATCCCCTTACTCTAACCCTACCCCTAAACCTAACCCTTACAGAAAACTTTCTGCATTTTTACTTTCTCAAAAAAACTCATTCTGTATGATTTTTAAGCTTTTGTACGCATGGGGACCTCAAGCCAGTCCCCACAATGTCAAAAATTTCAGGTTTTACTATCCTTGTGGGGACATTTGGTCCCCACAATGTAGCAAAAACAAGTACACACACACACACACACATGTTGTGTTTCCATGTTTTATGGGGACATTCCATAGGTTTTTATACTGTACAAACCGTATTTTCTATCGCCCTACACCTAAACCTAGCCCTCACAGGAGACTGTGCACGCTTTTACTTTCTCAATATAATTTGAGTATATATAATCTCAATATAATCTGAATTTAATTATAAGCCTGTTTCCTCATGGGGACCAAAAAAAGTCCCATCAAGGTCAAAATTTACTGGTATTACTATCCTTGTGGGGACATTTGGTCCCCATAACATGATAAATACCAGGTACACACACACTTCTCTGGGACAAATGCAAGGAAGGTGGGACATTTCTCACTTCATGTTCAAAAAGCGTCCTGCGATAACATGGTTCTCAACATGATTTTTCTTTCTTTCTTTCTTTCTTTCTTTCTTTCTTTCTTTCTTTCTGTCTATCTATCTGTCTGCCCCTATACGATATAGGATTAGTTTTAAACTAAGTAATATATTTAACTGTAAGCTGTTTCTTTTTCTGTCCGCTTCTTAGTCTCTAATATCTTGCTCATAGTCTCTCTTTCTGAATCTTGAAAAGCCATAATAGGAGAACCATATCTCTCAAAAAAATCACCTGTGATGGTCTGCCCATTTGTTTAATGAATAATGGTCATTTACTTAAAAACATCAAAATATCGTTTGTTGTTATGTTTAGCTGATTTTCCTGTTTTTTTGTTTCAGGGTGTAGAAAATGTGGAGGCTTATATCCCAGATGCTGTCTGGTATGACTTTGAGACGGTAAGACCATCCTCTCGCACAGTAAACACTGGCAGAATGTTAATTTTTGGGTGAACTATTCCTTGAAACCACAGACTTCTTGTTCCTCCGGTGAGGCAAAGGTTTTCATTTAAGACTTTTATTTTTATTTATTATAGGAAACAAGGATTACACATCGCAAAGTGAAAGTGTTCTTGCACATTCCAGGTGATAAACTTGGTTTACACCTGAGAGGTGGAGCCATTCTGCCTATACAAAGTCCAGCTGTCACCACTACATCCAGGTAACAAAAAAAAAAAACATATCTGTGGATTTCACCTGAAAATACATGTCGCTTCAAAAGTGCACTGTCATTAAACTCTATCCATGAAAGTACAGTTTGTTGGCTGTCAGGGAATCTTGTCTTTTAGCACCATTTAATGTCCAATACAAAAAAAGTGCCTTTTTTGGAGAACGCATTATAGTTTTCTGTCCGCTCTTGAGTTTCTGATAGAAAGTTGTACGTTTGTGTGATAAAAGTTGTGTGTTTCCTCAGCCGACTTAATCCCATGGGACTGCTCATTGCTCTTGATGACAACAAGGCGGCGTCAGGCGAGCTATTTTGGGATGATGGAGACTCTCGAGGTATTTCGGAGAGACTTGCTATTGATTATAAGTTGGTCAGTTTACTGTCAGAAACAAAAATCTACCTTTTACAGGCTCAATAACAAGAATATCAGAAGTTCAGATTTTTACTTATATTTCTTGTTTTCACTTTTTTAGCCACATTTTTTTCTAAATCAGAACAGAATGTGGTAACATTTTACAATAAGGTTCCATTAATTAATATTAGTTATTGCATTGACTAATATTAACTAACAATGAGCGATATATTTGTTACAGTGTTTGTTAATCTTTGTTAATGTTCGTTTTTAATGTTTAATTTGCAAGAATGGCTATAATTTAACCCCATGAAAATGTATAATGTATACAAAAACAGAATTTGCTTGGATGCATCCAAAACCTCACCTTTGCTCACGAGATAGATAACTACATACGTTCCCTTTAAAATTAGCAGAGCTTGCACATTCAAAATATTCAATAAATTAACAATGCAAAGAAAAAAAACTAATGTTTTTGTTTCCGTAGCATAAAACATGAACATGGGCAACAACAAAAAAAAATATAGCTGCAAGCAGCAATTGCGGGGCCAAGCACAACAGAGGCAGAATGAGGAGCTTAGCATGGCAAGGAGCAACAGACCGACTCTAACAATGAGTAACTAAAGTCATTTTAGGATGATATCAGTTGAAATGGCTGAAAAATCATAAATACAACCAATAATATAATTGAATGGCTTATCACTTTTGACCAATAGGTGGTGCTGTTTTCAAATTGATGTGATGCGTTCTGTGTGAGGTGACAATGACACACAAACAAATTTTGGTGTCATTATGCCAAAGCTTTACAGAGATACAGCCTCAGAATCATCTTGGCATCAAGCCTAAAATCTGTAGTGGCGCTGTACGAAAATGGTTTTGTCTATCGACACGAAATCCATAACTTTTAGTAAGCACAGTCTGAAGATGATTTGAATCAAATTTGGTGAAAATCAGACCAACGGTCTAGGAGGAGTTTGAAAAAGTATGTTTTGTACATTAATCAAAATGGCGGAAAAGAAAGTTCAGCGAAGTGTGGTATAATTGGTATCTATTTTGTCAGCATGACCCAAGGAATATTTTGAGACCAGTTTTAATACAGTAGGCTAATGCAATCACAAGTTATTAGCATTTTTGAAAATTTCATTATTAATGTTTAATGAATGGTGTATTACTTCTGACCAGCAGGTGGCGCTGTTACCGAATTGCTGTGGCGTGGTCAGGGTGTGGTGACAATAGCACATATAAAATTTGGTGTCAATATGTCAAGGCTTTGCAGAGATACAGCCTCAGATGTAGTTTGGCATCTTTCCAGCAAATTCGTTGATGCGCTAAACGAAAACCGTTTCGTGTATCGACACGAAATTCATATCTTTCTGCCCGCATAGTCTGAAGATGATCTGAGTCAAATTTGGTGAAGATCGGACTAACGGTCTAGGAGGAGTTCGAAAAAGTAGGTTTTGTACATTAATCAAAATGGCGGAAAAGAAAGCTAAGCGAAGTGTGGTATAATTGATATGTATGTTGTCGGCATGTCACAAGGAATATTTTGAGACCAGTTTTATTACTATAGGCTAATGCAAACAGAAATTATTAGCATTTTTGGAAATTTCATTGTTAATGTTTAATGAATGTATTACTTCTGACCAATAGGTGGCACTGTTACCAAATTGATGTGGCGTGGTCAGTGTGATGTGACAATGGCACATATAAAATTTGGTGTCAATATTTCAAAGATTTGCAGAGATACAGCCTCAGAAGTAGCTTGGCATCTTTCCAGCAAATTCGTTGATGTGCTTAACGAAAACCGTTTCGTATATCGACACGAAATCCATAACTTTTTGTCAGCAAGGTCTGAAGATGATCTGAGTCAAATTTGGTGAAAATTGGACTAACGGTCTAGGAGGAGTTCGAAAAAGTAGGTTTTCAATATTAATTAAAATGGCGGACAGGATGTTTGGCCAATATTGGAATAATGGGTATCAATGTTTTTGGCTTGACCCACTTGAGATCACTTTCATTACAACAGGCTAATGTAAGCTGAAGTTATTAGCATTTTTGTAAATTTCTTTATAACTTTTGACCACAAGGTGGCACTGGCCCAAAAATTTTTATGTACATTCAGGGCATGGTGCCGAACATTTTTGTAATTAATGTCGAAACGATACGCTAATCTGTTCTCAAGATACAGCATTTTAAAGCTAAATTCAAAATGGCCGACACCCAAAATGGCTGACATGGGAAAATTGGATATGGTTCGACTCGGTATGACACACTGAATCTAAAGAGACCAGTTTTGTGATTTTTGGACAAATCATTCAGACGTTATAAAGAAAAATAGCCATTTTTCGTATCTCCTGACCACTAGGGGGCACTGGACCGAAACACTGCAGTCAGCCTCAGGTCATGCTTGTTATAACACACACCAAGTTTGGTGTCAATATGCCAAACTGTTACGGAGATATAGCCTCACATTGATTTTTGCTAGCTTTTCGTAGAATTCTTTCGCGTGTTATTCGTGAACGGCTGGACGAATCGACTTGAATTCCATAACTTTTTGCCAGCGTGGTCTGAAGATGATCTGGATCAATTTCTGTGACAATCGGTGCAACGGCCTAGGACGAGTTCGAAAAAGTAGGTTTTACGAACAATTGAGAATAGCGAAAAAACTAAACCTTACGATTTTTGAATTTTGGTGTCCATTCGACTCGGCATAAGCCAAGGAATCCGAGGAAAAAATAATTTTTGTTGTGTGGCTTACGGTTCAAACGTTATTAGCATAAATCTTTTGAAAGTTTGGACAAGTGGTGGCGCTAGAGAGTTTGAGTTAGAGACTCCAAACTTGCTATGGTTAATGTTGGGACTGTCCTCTATCAGTGTGCAAAATTATACAACTTTCCCGCAAGCGGTTCTATGGGCTGCCATAGACTTGCGGCGGAAGAAGAAGAATACGCTAACGGATACAATAGGTGCCACCGCACCTTCGGTGCTTGGCCCCTAATAACACTGGCCTAAAACTCTTGCAAATTGGTCACGGATTCATCCTCATTATTGAGCCCTTTAATAGAGAACAAATTATTAGATGTATTCAAGTGTTTCTTGATAAAAACAGATGTTTGTGTAACTTATATATAAAGCTGAATCGTCTCTCGTAACATCCTTCTTTTTTTTTCTTAGACACTGTCTCATCCGGCTCCTACATTCATTACCAGTTTTCACTGGCTAATGTACGTTAACCTAATGTGTCATTTCTGTTTGCTTGTTTGTAGATGGCATTACATTATTTAAATCATTTTTAAATGGCATTGTTTACACAAATCTGTAGTAATATCAGATTTTTTTGCTGGATCAGGATGTCTTGACATTGCATGTTGACCACAATGGCTACACTGATCCAAACAACTTGAAGTTTGAGAGCATCACAGTGATGGGAATGACAGCTGCCCCGTCCGTTGTGTTTGTGTCTGACGGCATCACTACTATCACTCTGCCTGAGTCCCAGGTTTACTACGATGCTACCAAGCAGGTTAGTTTTAACATAAAATTCACCGCTAAAGTCAATATGAAACTGTGTTTGAGGCCTGATTTTGATTGAAATAGGATATTCAACACCCTACAGAATTAGAATGTTTACTTTGGAGGATGTTATTGCATCTCGAATTTTGTTGCACGATATAAAATGTCGCTAGAATAACAGTGATTAGATATTTTAATGACGATAATGAATTAAACATATTATGTTTGCTTTGGACTCGGCACTCTCAAATATAGCATGCAAACATTTATCATGCAATGCAACTAGAAAATTCAGGCCCTGATGGTATAGGTTGGCCCTTGTTAAAGGAAACCCAGTTAAAAGCAGTAATTGTTGTGACAGTCACTTTACCTCAAACATCAAAAGAAAAAAAAAAGATGCATAAAGATGGATAAAGGCAATTTTTGGGTCATTAACTCTTTGATACATTTTATTTAGAATTTCTTTTCTTTTAGAGAGAGAGAAAGAGAGAGTATTTAAACTAGAAGACAGGATTCTGATGTGAATATACCTCCTGTCTTTTGTGTGATACATATCAATGGGTGTTTGTTCTGCTAGGTGATGTATCTGAGAGACCTGGCGCTGGAACTGGGGAAGGACTACAAAATCAACTGGGAGGCCAAATACAAATACTCTCGGCACATAGATTGTTACCCCGAAGCGGGTTCTGATCAGGCCAAATGCGAAGCCCGCGGCTGCGTCTGGCAGGTCAGAGCGAGAGAAGATATTCAATATTCAGCCCTGTGGTTTTCAGTGACACTGTTTGATCTGATGATTCCTGTTACTGTTATAACATGACCTGGCACATCAGCTCCAAATGTTTTTATTGTTTTTTGTAGCCTTCAGATACTCCTAACCAGCCCTGGTGTATTTACGCCGATACCCATGGCTACATCACCAAAAACGTGGTTGAAACAGCAAGTGGCATCACTGTAGATATTGAGCGCAACACCAACTTCCCAAGTCAGCTTCCTCAGTCTCCAGACATCGACACGCTCCGTGTGGAAGTCACTTTCCTTAGCGGAAAGAGCCTACGTTGGAAGGTATGCTTTTCTTAATTTAGTTGCTTTTAGAGGTTCAGAGTGGTTCCTTTGAAAATGATGTCATTTTACTATCGTTTTCATTGTGTAATTTTTGTCCACTTCTACATTTAAAATGGGATTTTATTTAATTAACACCATTTTTTAAATTCAAATTGAGATTAATGTATTATGGAAAGTGTACATTTTTATCTGTTGTCACCGTTTATAACCACAGTATAAAATAAGTTTAAATGAATACATTTAAGACTAAGATTAAGGCTATGACTAATTTTGGTCTTATTCATGTAGATCTATGACCCAAACAATGCTCGCTACGAGGTGCCCGTTCCCCTCAACCTGCCTCCCACACCAGAGACAGATGAAAACAACAGACTGTATAGGGTTCAAATCAAGAACAATCCATTCGGGATCCAAGTGATCAGAAAGGGCTCAGAAGAAGTTATGTGAGTAACACTCCTGAATCACTCTGCTAACATGGAAAGAGAAAGCAACAAGGAAGCGGATTTGGTCGCAGGTTCCGTCGTTACTATAGAGTTTAATGGAACTTGCGACCGTAGTTAGCTAATGTGTCAGAAGATGCAAATGTTCTCAGTGTTTTGTTAACTCTCATTCTCTCGCTCTCTTTTTCTTCAGCTGGGACTCTGCCGTGCCAGGGTTCATATTTTCCAATCAGCTTCTTCAGATCTCCACACTCCTTCCCTCAGACTATGTGTATGGTGTTGGTGAAACAGAGCACCCCAGCTACAAACATGACCTCAACTACCACAAATACGGCCTGTTTGCCAAAGACCAGCCCCCAGGGGTGAGTTTGAGAACTGATGGTGACGTTTTACAAAGAATGTCATCTGCACTTTACACATCACGTTATTGTCAGCTCTAGTGTTTAGTTTGACCCTGGTTTAAGCAGTAATCACTTAGACAGTCAGTTTAACACTGAGGACAACTAAAATTGCATCGCAAACTCAAACTCAAAATCTTTTTATCCTCATCTGCAGTACAAGCTGAACAGTTATGGACTCCATCCCTTCTACATGAGTCTGGAGAAATCACAAAGTGCTCACGGCATCCTTCTGCAAAACAGCAATGCCATGGGTGAGTAAAATCACACGCGCTAAACATTTGTGTCTCACTTGGACCCGCT
>NW_026129756.1:0-36815 GCF_022985175.1 Labeo rohita | reverse complement strand
TCTCCTTCGCCCCCTGAAAGTTGTGGCATAATGTCTTAGCATTTCTCCATGGCTATTCACCGTGTCCCCCCTAATATCCTTTTAAAGAGAAGGGATATTGTATTGTCCTAGTCTCCACATGGCGTCAAAATTCGTCACTGTGCTCCGCCCCCCCAACGGTTGCTTCAGATACCTGGCACCCCTGGTGGGCCATTATCTGGCTTACAAGGCATTGGGCTTATAGCATCCGTACACGTCTGGGCTCTTCCCTCCTCACTACCCTCGAGGATGGGGCAGCCAGGGGGTACGTGGACGTTGCCCAGGTGGAGCGTGCAGTTGCAGTGCATTTATGCCCTCAAAATGCTGCCACCTGGAGGAACCGGCCACGTCTTCCATCCAAAGCCTGTAAGCTTTCGTCAGCTCGCACTGCGAAGGCTTATAATGCTGCAGGCCAGGCTGCCTCTGCGCTACACGCCATGGCCATCCTGCAGGTCCACCAGGCCCAGGCATTAAAATAGCTGCACGAGGGTAGGCCTGACAACGGGTTAATGCAGGAGCTGCATACGGCGACCAAGGTCACAGCGCGGTCCCTTGATCAGGTGATGGCTACTAGGCCTCTTCGGCGACACTGTCGAGGACTTTGCCCAGCAGTTCTCGGCAGTCCAGAAGCAGACGGAGGCGATCAAACACATTTTGCCCTGGCGTGAGTCCAACAAACCGCCGGCGGCCAGGCCTGTGTCTGCTCGTTGCCGAGGGGCGTCCCCCCATGGCTTCTACATCCGCTCCGCCTCCGCCACCACCTAAGGAGACTCAAACAGCTCCTCAGCGAGGGCGTCAAGCTGGCCGCTGGAGAGGGACGGCGTCGACACCAAGGAACACCGGCAAGTCTGTGAGGTGACCCTGAGATGGGCGGCCCGGAGATGGGAGAGATTGCTCTGCGGGGGACCACAACATCTGCGCCCCTGCCCCCGGGGGAGGGCCAGGGGTTTGTACCTTTGCTGCCCACCCACTCACAAAAAGAGCAATTTTCTGTATCTCTGGGTCTTTTTCCCCGGGTTCGAGTCCTGAGCGACGCTCTGCTTCCTCAGACTCGGGCTCGGACTATAGGTTAACCACTTCAGCGGGATCAGGGACAGAAGGTAAGTGCTGCTTCTCGCAGCTTGACTCTTCTTTGGGACGCAGTGCCTCCCACGTTGAGTCACCTTCCTCCCCATGGCTGCCCCACCATCAGTACGTCTCCCGCTCCGGGCGTTGGTTGATCCGGACGGTTCGACTCGGCTGCGCGATCCAGTTTGCGAGGTGCCCGCCCAGGTTCAGAAGCATCTTGTTCACATCGATTTTGCCTCGACACAGACCGTTCCTTCAGTTTGCTTTCATGGGTCGGGCGTATCAGTACAAAGTCCTCCCCTTCAGACTAGCCCTGTCTCACCGCTTCTTTACTAAACTCGCGGAGCGTGCCCTCGCCCCACACTGGGAGCAGGGCATCCACATTCTCAACTATCTGGATGACTGGCTGATAATAGCTCACTTGCAAGATCTGTTGTGCGAGCACAGGGATCAGGTGCTCAGCACCTCAGTCTCATGGGGCTTCAGGTCAACTGGGAGAAGAGCAAGCTCTCCCCTGTGCAGAGCATCTCTTTTCTCGGGATGGAGTTGGATTCGGTCAACATGATGGCGCACCTCACGGAGGAGCGCGCACAGTCAGTGCTCAATTGTCTGAGTTTATTCAGACACAGGGCAGCGGTCCCTTTAAAGATTTTTCAGAGGCTCCTGGGGCATATGGCAGCTGCAGCCGCGGTTACGATGCTTAGTTTGCTTCATATGAGACTGCTTCAGTATTGGCTCCATAGCCGGATCCCGAGATGAGTATGGCACCATGGCACGTATTCGGGTCGGCGTTAGCCCGGAATTTCGCTGCCTTTTCAGCCCGTGGTCAGACCTTGCATTCCTACAGGCGGGGGTGCCCTTAGGCCAGGTCTCGAGGCACGTGATTGTCAACACGGATGCCTCCAATACGGGGTGGGGTGCTGTATGCAACGGGCAAGCAGCCTCAGGCTCCTGGACAGGAGCCATTCACATTCCAGGGGAGCTGAACCGTGCAGTGGATGCGCTGCGCTCTCATGACAGCTCCATCTCCCTGGAGAATGGAGACTCCATCCCCAGGTGGTCCAACTCATTTGGAGCCGATTCGGGGGAAGCTCAGGTAGATCTGTTTGCTTCTCCAGAATCTGCCCATTGCCAGTTGTTTTACTCCCTGACCGAGGCTCCCCTTGGAACGGACGCCCTGGCACACAGCTGGCCCTGGGGACTAATCAAGTACGCCTTTCCTCCAGTGAGCCTCCTTGCACAGACCCTTTGCAAGATCCGGGAGGACGAGGAGCAGGTCTTGCTGGTTGTGCCTTATTGGCCCACCTGGACATGGTTCACAGAAGTCATGCTCCTCACGACAGCCCCTCCCTGGAACATTCTTTCTCAGGGGATAGGCACCATCTGGCACCTGCGCCCCCGATCTGTGGAACCTTCATGTGTGGCTTCCGGACCGGACGTGGCAGACCTCTCCGGCCTTCCCCAGGCCGTGATAGATATTATCACTTAGGCTAGAGACCCCTCTACGAGGCAAGCTTATGCGCTGAGGTGGGGTCTGTGCATTGACTGGTGTTCCTCTCGTCAAGAGGACCCTCAGAGATGTACAATCACAGTGATGCTTTCCTTTTTACAAGAAAAGTTGGAGCAGAGGCTGTCCCACTCCACTTTGAAAGTTTATATGGCAGCCATTGCTGCGTATCACGACGCGGTGGATGGTCTGCCCCTTGGAAGGCATCACCTGATCATCCTGAGAGGTTTGAGGAGGTTAAACCCCCCTTGTTCGCACCTCATCCTCTTTTGGGATCTCTCTGTGGTCCTTAGGGGCCTTCAGAGAGATCCCTTTGAGCTGCTGGAATCAGTTGAACTTAAATACCTGTCACTTAAGATCTCGCTCCTGATTGCGCTCACTTCCATCAAGAGGGTGGGGGACCTGCACGCCTTCTCTGTCGACGAATCGTGCCTTGAGTTTGGTCCGGCTGATTCTCATGCTCTCCTGAGACCCCGGCCTGGTTACGTGGCCAAGGTTCCCACCACTCCTTTTCGAGATCAGGTGGTGAACCTGTAAGCACTGCCCCCAGAGGATGCAGACCCGGCCTTAGGGTTGCTGTGTCCCGTTTGTGCAATTTGCATCTACAGGGACCGCACCCGGAGCTTCAGACGCTCTGAGCAGCACTTTGTCTGCTTTGGGGGACAGCAGAAGGGGAATGCTGTCTCCAAACAGAGGTTGGCCCATTGGGTGGTTGATGCCATCACCCTGGCGTACCAGTGCCAGGGTGAGCCGTGCCCCCTAGGAGTTTGAGCCCACTCCACTCGGAGTGTTGCCTCCTCCTGTTAGCGCATGGCGCCTCTCTGGCAGACATTTGTTGAGCTGCGGGCTGGGCAACACCTAACACCTTCACAAGATTTTACAATCTCTGCGTAGAGCCGGTTTTCTCCTGTATTTTAAGGTAAAATCAGGTGATTACAGGTGGACGGCTCAGTGTCGGCTTGCTGCGCCATTCCATTCGGATCAGTGCACCTTTCCCAGTGGTTCCCCTTGGTGAACTCTGGGTCCTCCGTGCCCTCCAGTTCGAACTAGCCGGAGTAGTTCGTTACTGTGCTGGTAGTGGGTTTAATGCTTTGCCCCCTCCAGATGTGGCTCGAGTGTCTAGTTTCCTCCACGATTGACCATCGTTTCCCCTAACCTAAAAAAAAAAAAAAAAAAAAAACCTTCACATGACGTTTCTTTTTGTCATTGTCTCTGCCCCTCAACGGTCTGCTTCAATCTTTGGCATCCCTGTGGGGCCCCCTTTGGCTGGCTCCCAGGGCATTGGGCAGGTTATGTATTGAGTGCATTTGTTCTGACACGCTTGCCTGTCGGCATTTGTCCTCAATTACGTAACGTGGTTCAGGCTTGTGGCATTTTCCGTAGGGACCCCAAATACGTCAGTCTCGGTTACAACTGTAACCCTCGTTCCCTGAAGGAGGGAACGGAGATGTTATGTCCCTCTTGCCACAATCCTGAACTATGCTGGAGATGCCGGTGATGATTTCGGCTCCTCAGCAAAAACCTGAATGGGTGGTTCGCATGGCATGCAAATTCCATTTGCCAAATTTCATTGGCTTTTTCTTCTAAGATCGGAGGTGATTGAACTCCTAAGGGAGACCCAAAAATACATCAGTATTGACATAACGTCTCCGTTCCCTCCTTCAGGGAACGAGGGTTACAGTTGTAACAAGACATTTAGATAGCTGATGACAATGTTCACATTTTATTTTTTTAAGTCATGCTAGAAACATACTAGCAACATGCTAGTAACATGCTAAACATACTACAAAAATGTTAGAAACATGCTAACTACGTTCTAATCATCTTAGCAACATGCTAATCATCCTATCTATTTATATAAAGTTTAAAACTTTAAGCTTTTACAGCTGTTTTAAATTTTCAGGCTAGGCTTTCTCAACCCAACCTAAAGTTTGTCTTGACAAACTTTTTTATTTAATTTTATTTCAAAACATATTCTGGATTAAATGGTAGCTAAGATCTAGTTCTCCACTTACTATTGTATATGCTTGAACTTTTCAGAATGGTCTTTATAAACGTGATAATTATCAGGGCGAAACATAGCCTTCACTGAAAATATACTATTGTTTATCTACTCGAAAATATACAGTATGTAGATAGTTACCATATATTGATGTACCATCTTGTCTGATGGTCACACGAACAGTATTTAAAGAGTGCGTTTATGACTTTTGCCACCACCAACCTTTTGCCCCATAACATTCCGGCTCATTTAGAATGTTTGTTTAAACAACTACTTGTCGGAAGAAAACGCTGCTACTGAGAAAATAAATTCTTTGAATACCCACTGCTTTTTTCAGAATTGTAAACTGCACGAAAGAAAGAAAACACGTGAGGGTCTTCAGGGGATCAATAGGCCTGCTGAGAAGATTTAGTTTTGCTTAAAAAGCATAGATTAAGCTAAATGAAAAAGACGTCCAGCGCTGGAAAATACCTACAGTACGCTGTTAAAACTAGTATACAATAGGCCTATGGTACAATTAAACTTTCATTTTAAGGCAGTTCATGTCTCGGGTCTTGTTTTTAAAGATTCAAATTCAATTCCTAGTAAAATAAGTTCAAAACATAATATTGCAAAAGAATCACGTTGGTTGTTGCAGTGTTTTTATAAACAGGGAATGCCAACTACAAACAGATCACCACACGCACGCACACACACACAATGACATTCAGGAAAGTCAGCAAGTATAATGTAGTTTCATACCCATTGTGTTCTAACGAATGTCATTGTGTCATTTCTTTGTTTTATAAGACTTACTTTTATTACTTCTACAAAGGTTCAAGTTAATACACATTGTAGCAATAATCAGGCTACCAAATAAGTTTGACAATGTTTTAAAAAAACAATGTTTTTTTAATTAATTTATTTTTAAATACAACTAAACCAGATTACAGATTTTTCATTCTTTTTGACAAACCTAAAAACCAACATAATGTGGATTTTTTAGCATCCAACATGAAATTAAAGAGCTGTATCAGCTGAGCTTATTTCAACTGTTTATTACCATTTTCTTAGGTTATTTATTTTATTTATTTATGTTTTACGTTGATTAAAAATAAATCTTATTGTTTCCCCCTCATTTGACTAAATTGGTATTACTTTTAGGACAATTATCCATCTCCATATAAATACGATGAACAGTCAACACAAAAAGTAAACTTGCTGATTTACACATACAACTATTACAACTGAAATATATCTCACCATTGAGCTCAAGGCTACACATTCAGTAAAGTTTGAGGTTGTTAAAGTTCCACGCTCTTGAAAGGCTACAGACACGAAATATACAGGAATTTTGTGAGAGTGAAGGATTACAAATTTAAGAATCTGTTTAAAATATGCTGATCCTATGCATATTTGATATAGGTTCCAATATAACAACATGAACTGAAAAAGTTATGTATATTGTGACAGTCTAAGAGCAGGCAGCCCAGGCCCTGAGACAGTAACCTTTCAGTTCCTGAACATCTGGCAGGTTTCCCAAGTTAAGTGTGAATTCTAATCTCAAGGTACAACTGTGCCTTTTGTTTAAGCACCTATGCATTTGAATCACACTTGTATGCTAAATAGATCAAGGCTGGGAAAAATCTTTAACTGAGCTGTTTTCCTGTACCACATTTGCATGCTTTGTTTAGATTGTTTCCACCTCTATGTACTCCTCCCCCTTCAAACCTATATACTCTGCTGTGCTGAGATTTAGAAAAAGACGACTTTTTGATGAATGCAGTGCCAAGCAGCGAGTATCTGAATAAAGAGAAACTTCTGCTACAAGATATCCAAAAACGTCTCCTGGTCTCTAAGAAAAAAATTCACAACAGTTTTGGTGCCGTGACCCGGATAGAGCTTCTCGCCAGACATCGTTCCAGACTGAATTCCAGAAACTTTTTTCAGCTCAACAACGATTTGGTAAGTGTTACTCTATTCAAAGAACTACGACAGCATCCTTTCAGGTCAACACAAAGAACCAACAGAAAAATAAATGTCCTAAGAGGGAGGGTAATTGTCATTACTGTGGTAAACGTGGACACTGGATGAAAGAGTGTAGGAAAAACAAAAAGTATGTAAGAGAAATGAACAGTGTAAATCAGCTCCTACTCAGTCTGCTTGCAACTCTGAAGCAGACCCTCCCCACTACACCAAACTCGTGGGGCAGCTTGCTGAGGTGCTAACTGTTAAGGCTGTGAGTTCTTAATTACCCCAGTTATCTACAACAAAGATGAAAAGATTCTTTGTAAATAGAACAAAAGGAAGTTGACTTACTCCCACTGGGGGACTCTGGTTAAGTACACTCACAGCCAAAAACAATACTACAGCACACTACAGTCACTCACCTATCCTCTATGGGTTATGATGTTTGCTATGACTGATGTTTCATTAGAGGATAGAGTGATTGCACAGTTAAGTTTGCGCACCAACTACAGGGACAGACTAGGTCAGATCACTAGACTTAAAACCGCTATACGATCAACAAAGTCTAAAAATGTCTATGCATGAATACTGCTGGTCTGCTGTTTCTCTGTTTTCTTGTGTTGCAGGTATGTGCACATGCCATGATGTCTTCAAAAGCAGCATCCTGCAGTAAAGTGTCACCTCAGACATCCATGAACAAGCTTCACGAGGACAAAGAGTCATCTGAGTGAATCTACATGGGAAATGGACTACAGAAAACTACAGACTACACAGCTATTCAGGCGCCATGGACGTCAGGACTTCCACTCTTACGCTACATGGTTTTCTGTGTCAACATGTAGCTTGTACGACATGTTACCATCCATGTTGTATGTGTCAACAGTTATGGTTCTGAAAAGAACTATTACACTTAATTAAATCTAGGACAAGACACGGAATAAGAGATATGTGCCTGTAACTATTTCAAGTTACATGAATGGAAGATGGGGCTTAATGTTAACAAACATAGGCTATAGAATGGATTTATGGAGGTTTAAATTTGTATTATGTGAGAGTTATTAGAACTCTCAAATGGGGGACTGAAGGATTACAAATTTAAGAATCTGTTTAAAATATGCTGATCCTATGCATATTTGATATAGGTTCCAATATAACAACATGAACTAAAAAAGTTATGTATATTGTGACAGTCTAAGAGCATGCAGCCCAGGCCCTGAGACAGTAAACTTTCAGTTCCTGAACATCTAGAAGGTTTCCCAAGTTAAGTGTGAATTCTAATCTCAAGGTACAACTGTGCCTTTTGTTTAAGCACCTATGCATTTGAATGACACTTGTATGCTAAATAGATCAAGGCTAGGAAAAATCTTTAACTGAGCTGTTTTCCTGTACCACATTTGCATGCTTTGTTTAGACTGATTCCACCTCTATGTACTCCTCCCCCTTCAAACCTATATACTCTGCTGTGCTGAGATTTAGAAAAAGACGACTTTTTGATGAATGCAGTGCCAAGCAGTGAGTATCTGAATAAAGAGAAGCTTCTGCTTCAAGATATCCAAAAATGTCTCCTGGTCTCTAAGAAAAAAATTCACAACAAGAGCATGCAGCAGGACGGCAAAAGAAAGGTTCCTGTCAGGTTAAGTGTCTCTGTCTCACACTCACACACACATTATTATTATTATTATTAATATTTTATGTCAATATTTAATAAATCTTATCGTTTCCCCTTGTTTGACTAAATTGGTATTACTTTTAGGACAATTATCTACAACAATTAGTTACCTCTAGGAAAGAGTGTATGTGTTTAGATTTCAACTATATGCTAGTTGAGACTTGTTCTCATGAGGTGGCTTGTGTCACTTGTAAATGTCTGAATTTTGTCATCATTGGGTGATGTGGTAGAGTTCTGATTGAGGAAACACAGCATGCAACAGGATGGCACACTAGCTGGGTTTCTGTTTTCTAAACATCGCAAATTTCCTGGAAGGACTGACTTTTGGATATAGAGGTCATCCAGATAAATTTCAAGTTTTCCTGGTTCATTGTTAATGTTCCCCATACATGATTGTTTGGGAAATTACATATTAACATTGCCAACTGATAATACAATACATGTTACAGCAATGTGGGTGGGTATCTGACAGATGTGGGTTTAATGTATTAGAATTTTGACTTTCCACAAAAAAACTGTTTCTGAGAAACTGAAGGAAATACAAGGTGTTGCAACCATCCCCACTCTCCCCTACACATGACTGTTTACACGCACATCAGTAATCTGACAACGCAAGTAAGCTGCGTTTACATCACTTTATTAATAAATCAGGGCCTGTATTTATCAAGCTTCTCAAAGTGCCATTTTAGTCTTAAGTGCTGAGAATTCATGAAATTTACTCCTACTTTCAAACATAAGTATAAAACCAAGTTGTCAAATTTTCTAAGAATCACTCTTACTCTTCCAGTTATTTAAGACAGCTCGAGAGGTCTCTCAAGTGTTTAGGAGTTGCCAGTAGGGGCTTGTGATGGTCTTGTTGAGACAGAGACATGCATGAATCTTTTAGGAGAGGAGGAATGTTTTTGAAATATTTGATCAAATGGTTACTCAATTAAATGGTTACATTTCGTCAGTAATTCAAAACGAGCTGATTGCAGCCACTCGCACGGCAAGTTTCTGAAACGACTCTGCGCTGCATCAATAAAGATAGGTGCAATTTTTGAAGGATGATAATAATAATAAAAATTGTCATCTTGCTGTCATCAAAGGCATCAGCAAGAGGCAATATCTTGGACTATCCTTGATAAATATATATAATATAATAAAGCTTGCAACCTGTGAGTTATAAATACAGCTTTCCAACTAAATCACTTCTACTTTTGCTGCATGAGATAACACTTTTATCATTTTCTGAGTCATGAAATAGTCTGCTTTTGTGATATATTTCCTTCTTTCTTTACTGCAAAGTGTTTGCTTGTCTAGATGCGCTTAAATCTGCGTTCCTGTCATGTATCCCTGTTTTTTTCAACAGGGATCACACATGTGCACTTCAATAAGCTGACAGGAAGCGGGTTATTGCGTTTGCATGCTGCGCAATCGGGCTAAGAGGCAAAAAAACTACCTGTGTCGACTGATTTATGCTTGCGCCGTTTATGACCTTACCCCGATAAAAGAAAACGGGTTGCCGCGTTTACAATGACCATGTGTGTTTTTGGCTTATTAAGCATAATTGGCTTAAGAACATGCATGTAAACGCGCTCATTTGTTTCCATTCTTGTGTTTAGACCTTTGAAACAATGAGTACTTTTTACTTTGTCTATATTTTGTTTTACATTTTTAACAGAAATAACTTCATCTTACTGAATGTTTTTTTTCTGTCTTTCTTCTGTTGAGTATGGGAAGTGTTACATACAAAACAAGTTTTGAAAAAATTTGCATTTTGGAAATATTTGAAATGACGTAAGGTAGTAAATTGTAAAAAAAAATATAGATCACACTTTTTGGACAATATAACATTGTGTAATGAAAACAAAATTCAATATTTTAAAATGCTGTAATGTTTTTTTTCTTGCTAGAAGACAATCGAAAAATGGAAGTGAAAGCTTTAAGTCACATCACTTTTCAAACATTACAAACTTCCGGATTAGGAAGTGTATATATATTCAAAATGACTCCAAACATAGCCTGCAGATCACACCACACCAGAGAAAGTCTACAGGTCCTCTTATTTATATCTGCTCTACGTGGATTGCTACAACACTTTGAGTAAAAGATCACTTGGGATATAAAAGACCTCAGTAAGGTACATATATATATATATATATATATATATATTATTTTAGAAATGCATTGATCTAGAAAAACATAATGCAGTGAGTTTGTTTGACTTTTAAAAACTCAAAGCATTAATTTAATTACAAGTTACACACCAGTCAAAAGCAGGACCTTGTCTGTCTGGCTAATCTCCATATAATTTGAATGGAATTTGAGTCATTGCAAATGTATTTATTTATTTTATTGTTATTTTTTATATAGATTATATCATCCCACTCCACTTTTTGTTTTTATATACATAAAGAAGATATCCAAGAAGATAAATTCAGTTTTAGGACACCATGAATGCGAGGTATGTTTGTCTATTTTTATCTTTAGGATTGGATAATTAAATAGATTTTATTTAAGGTATTTTAGAAGCGATTGAGATATCTTTCTGATGAAGAGAAGTGTTTCCCAGATTTTACATCTACACAGTGTAACCACAGTGTTACACAATGTTAAGAGTCTGATATTTAGATGAAGCACATTCACACTGTGCATGTGCGAGTAACAGCCATCAAATTGTTTTAAACATTGATATGGAAAACATGCAACAATTGGTCAGAGTAATGGTAGAGTCTAACTATTGCTGTGCATTTGTGTGCATTTCACTAAAGAAAGAAAATGAGGTGGGTTTAGAATGACAAATTATAATGAACATTGTGTCGTAGAATTAAAGAAAATCTAGCAGTTCCTGCTGTCGAGGTTAAGTATTTTTTGACAACAGGATCAGATGACATGATATAACTCACATCTTTGGGTAATGAATAAATATCAAATATCCCAAACTTGCTTAGATATCTCTTGGTCAGCTTTGTGATTGCAATGGTTTTGTTTCTGACACCAGCTGTGAGACCAACTGATAATTGCTATTTGAAAGCAGCAGATACCTGGATTTTTTAATATAGTAAATTGTAAAAGAAAATTTAGTTGTTCTGTGGTTTAGTAGTTCTGAGGTGTAGATGTAGCATATTCCATGATAACAGCATCTATTATCATTGAATCATTTACTATATGTGGCAAGACTCAAAGGCAGAGGGAAATAAATTCCCTTGAGAATTACTACAACCTTAAAGATTCTCAATCCGACTACGCCATTTAGGGAATTACACCCCAAAAATTGTGCATAAACTCTGCAGTGCACACACAGGTCCACGTCACCAAAAGAGTCTGAGGCATAGGCCACAGTACTCAAAAATCCTTTATTACCAATTCACGAGTTCGCCTGCCCATCCAGTCCTAATGGGCAATGGTAAACGAACTTGGCTTGCTGTCCTTAATGGAGGCTCGAACCCGAGGCTCGGCTTGAGCGCAGAGTTCGACCCCCCCGGGACACCTAACACGCCTGCATATTTCTTAGCTTTTTCAGACCTATTAGTGCTATACATCATTGTAAACAGAAGAACTTGAAGTTTCAGTCTAGCTAATTTCAGTCTTCCTTTTGTCTGAAAATTGCAAGCAACAATTAGAGGTTTTTTTTACTGTGTACTCAAACAGAAGCTCCTGAAGTGTTTTACACTTTCAAATGAAATTTTGTCTACATATAACATTCCCCAAGCAAGTTTATTACCTGAAGTTGTTATAGGCGCTTTTCAGTGAAAAACAGGTCTATTTAGTTTACTGACAATATAGACGTGTTCAAAAATGTTTAGAATGTAAAGTAAATGGAAACAGTGTTACATAATAACCAAACAGTAAAAAAAACAACCAAACAGTTTTTTTTAGATAATATAATTTTCAATCAGAGTATGAACAACAAACGCAAACAGTGTAGCAAGTAGTGAAATCAACTGCACAAATGGTCTTGTGCAACAAATATACAAACAGTGCAAATAATTCACAAACTACACACAAAATGAGAGAAAAAAAAATATACAGAGTGCAACAGAAAAATGGATCGATCTGCTGGCTGTATTCCGCGTTTTACCAGGACAGCGGATAGCCACGTGAAAACATAAATTTCAGTGCTTTATCTGATATGTACCGATGTTTCATCCTTGTTTTTGGTTTGTTTTATGTCATAGTGCTCTGTCGTGTGTTTTCTGTATATTTTCAGAGAGTGCTGTCATGCACGTGTTATTTTGTGTTTGTTTTCATGCACGCACAACATAACTTTTACTTCACTGTTCAAATTTACAAAGAAACATGCTAACTGGTGGTTGAAAAGTCCAAAATCTATGTTTATTGGTTGAATAGATGTCAGTTTGAACCAATCTGGGCACGGGGGTGGGACTAAGCATCAACAGTCATTCCTGTTTGGCTCAGAGGAACAAAATGCATTGGTTTCTTCTGACCAGTCAATACAATGAAAATGTGATGACGTAATCACGTTTACTACGGAGTAGCACCCAAATGAGAATGAGAATAGGTTCATTTGAGATGAGCAAATTCTGTGCAGAATTGATCACCGGTGATCACCGCAAGATGCATGCCGGTTAGAAATTACATCTGCCTTGTTCTGATGTCATGCTGACGTGTGCCAAAAAACTCTCACGATGGCGAGGCGGCTGTGTCGGATTGCGCAGTCAGGCGCAGTAGTTCTCCACCGACTGCGCTGACCAAAAGCGTGATGGGAAATGCCTGGATGACGACACAGCTTAAAGCTCATTGGTTCAGACAACCGTGATGCTGCTGTTCTTTTCTAAAATATCATATTTTTTAGTCTAATATCATATGGTTATATGTTTAAATCATGCATGAATATGCCCAAACACTATGCCAGTGCGATCTCTGCATGAGATATGTGATTGTTGTCATATTTTTATAAAAATCTAAAATACACATTTGTATTAAAGTAAAACTGAATGATAAATACGCCTTTCGTATGGAATTAAATAGCAAGCACTTTGAGTGTCTTGTTCATAATATTTATTTTCATATAAAAACAACAGAGCTGAAATTATATCATGTTTATTAGCAACACAGCATGTGAGTGTGATAACGCGATATCCGCCTATGAACTCGTAGGTCTCTGTTCCACTTCTAGAGGTCAGAACTGTTCGTCTTGACTGCACTTATTTCACTCCTCTCCTCACTGCAGCCGCCTACTCTCGCCTACATTTCAGGCGAGGCAAGGCGCATCTCAAATGAGACTATTCTCAGCTTTGTGGTACTTTTTAAAGCATTCTGATTGGATTAGAGTTTCAAAAGAACAATAGTTATTTTTAGCTGCAGACAGCTGTCTCGGTCTTTGAGGGTTAATAAACAACTTTAAAATAGGCAAAGAATCACTTAGTTCTTTTGCAACACTACACAAGAATTTAAAAGTACAAACACGAAGGGACTGGGGCAGAACATCAAGCGCTAGTTCGGCCAAACAGTCACAGCAGCCCAGTAGTGCACACACATACGTCAGTGTTAATAGTGGGTCTAAAATCTGGCAAAAAATCTAAACCAGCGTGAAATGCGGGGCACGTGTGGGCCCCACACTATGGGGCCCATGTGGAGCCCGAGTGGGACAGCCCAAAAGTGTGGGTTAAGTGGGGATAGTGTGGGCATGATGTGGGCTAGGTGTGAGCACAGTGGGGAAAATGTGGGCTGGGGGCACCTGTGAATGGCCATAACAAGTAACAAAATCAGTTTGCTTTTACTTTGTCCCTGCAAATAATATTACTATTAATGCATATGCAGAATAACTGCATGCTGAAAGTGAAGTAATAAATTAAGAATCATAAATTTCGAATACTTTCATTTATTCACAGCCACGTAAAAAAAAAAAAAAGAAGAAGCAGAAAACACTACTGTTTAAAAGTTGAGGGTCAGTAAGATTTGTCAGTGTTTTTGAAAGAACTCTCTTATGCCTAACAAAACTACATTTCTTATCATCAGCAGTCTTGAAAACTGTTGTGCTGCTTTATATTTTCGAGGAAACCATGATGTATTTTTTCAGGATCCTTTAAATAATGCTTTTAAAAGAACAGCATTTATTTGAAATAGGATTTTTGTGCAACAATGTAAAGGTTTTTATTAATTTAACGCATCCTTGCTGAATAAAAATAATTTCTTAAACATTTAAAATGTAAAAATGTATTTCTTAGATTAAAAAAAATAACAATAATAAAATACTGACCCCAAACTACTGAACAGTGGAATGTATTAAATTATTTTATAGGACAGAGCAATGATCAATTATAACTAAATCAGAACGTTAATTAGATTATAAATCAGTTCCCTAAGGGGCAACAGTAGAACTCTGCCTGATCGCTGTTCTTCTGCTCCTTCCACCATCCTAAGTGTCTTATACAGAGTGAGTAAATGATGACAGAACTTTAATTTTTGGAGGAAGGTGCACTTTAAGAAATTACTACCGACTTTAACTTGATGCATGAATGTGCAGCTTTAAATAAACTTAAATGCACTTACATTACAAAAGATGCAGCGACCTGATGGCTCTTTGTTTAGCTGTTGACAAGCCAAAGGGAGAAAAAGAGAGAGAGAGGAAAAAAAAAATATTAGTGAAATATAACAATATAACTTAAAAAGTATTTAGGTTTTGACTAATCACCTTTGAGAAGAGATGCAGGATCACTTCCTGAACCAACATACGACAGAGTTCAGCTCCAACCTGTCCACACGCCTGCTTGGAAGTCTGTGGTAATCCTTAAGACCTTGATCAGCTGGTTCAGCTGTACATGATCGGGGCTGGAGCTAAACTTTGCACTCAAAACTAGATGGAAACTCAAAAGAGAAAGAAGACAAACATTACATTAGTGGTATAAAACAAACAAACAAATAAATAAATAACACTATGTACAATAATATCTGAGAATGTAAAAGGAAGAAAAAATAAATAAAAATAAGTCAAGCATTACACAGGTTACAGTTAAACAGCCAGGAGAAATCATTATACATGAATATGCAACCTTAATGTTATTTCCTGGGTTATATATATATATATATATATATATATATATATATATATATATATACTATTTTTTAATAAATTACTATTCCAGATTGCTGATTACATATGGCAGTGATAATCTTTATGGCTACATACTGATTCACGAGTTTTGTTTGAGATGCACCCGTACTGTACTCTAACGAGTGTCTCTCTCTCTCTCTCTCTCACGCCACGGCTTATTTAAGACGCAACTCCAACAAAGATAGTATTGATATAATCGTATGATATATCATTTTTAAGTAACAATAACATTACAGTAATATGGCTGTATCTTTGTAATAATTTTTAAGCAAACGTATATTGTTTGCGAAACTGTCCTAATGTTAACATTTACCGGTCAGCGCGGAGAATTTACCGATGTCTATCAGGTACAAACAAATACATTAATGATATGTAACAACATTTTTAAGCGTGTAGCCAAGGTATTGTATTGTGCTATATATAAATCCCTGTTTGTGTTGCTATTTAAGACTTTAAAACAAAGATTAGCTCCTTCTTGCTCGGCTATTATTAATTCATCGCGTAAACAGCAACGGAAAACAACAATAATCCAAATTAACACCAAAATGGACGTAAACTAACTTAATTCAGTGAATTCAAGTGCAATTTTAAAGGATATATTACCTCAGAGATTAACCCTCTGGGGTCTGAGGGTGTTTTGGGGCCCTGGAGAAGTTTTGACATGCCCTCACATTTGTGCTTTTTTCAGTATCTTAAAAACGTATCAATGGCTAAAGTCTGATTACATTGTAATCAGCACAAACTGGGCTACAATAATATGTAAGCAACATTAATGTACATGTTTGTGTTTTTGAGAAAACAACATTTATGCGTGGTTAGTGAAAAACTAAAATCTTTAAGTCACTGAAATAAGACCATGAAACACATTCAGAACATTAGTTCACAAGACTTTTGAGAACTGGATGTGGTTGTCTAGAGTTTTTTCTACATGAAGATGTGAAAATCATCTCATTCACACGTTTACAGAAAACAATATATTGATTTAAATTTTCTAAAACATGTTTTGTTATCGAAAGGGAATATGCGAGGGAGTGACAACGACCATGAATATTTAGTGATTCACACCTGAGAGACAAAAGACCCTCCTCTAATGGCCCATCAATGAGACTCTGATTGTCAGGTAGAAACAATGAGAGATTCAAAGAATGGAGTTTTAGACTATTTGTATTTTATTTACAACACCGTACCATGAAAACATACAAAATGAAGGTCAAAAGCACATTATAGACTACACTGATCTAACCATAGAGACGTGAACAGACTTTGTGTCATTCCTGAAAACTGATTTCTGAATTCTGTTCAACAAGTGAAACAAGTAAATTATACCTCATATTTAAGTGATTGCTGCTTCTTTCCATGGATTTAAGAAACAAAACTCATCATCAGTAGTCCAGGAAATTGTTTTACAATAAAAAAAAAAAAAAAATCAGTGTAGTTGAACATCTGATGTGGGTACAGTACTCTTCATGTGGCATTCATCTGTGGTGCAGGAATCAGATCACTAGAAAAAAAACAAAACAAAAAAAAAAAAACATCTGTAAGCATGTTAATATCAGGAGCATCTGTAATATATACATATAGTATGATTTTGTAGTCATAGACTCACACATGCTTTATACTATCTTTATATCTGAGAAACTAATTATTATTGTTTAGCACGTTAAACATCTATTCATTAACAGTATAAATAATAAACTAATAGTATCCTATTATTATACGATAAATAAATAAATAAATAAATAAATAAATATGATTTTATAGTCATAAACACAAGCATGCTTTGTATGTCTTATACAATACAAAGCCATTTTATGTCTAGGAAACTAATGCATTATTGTTAAGCACGTCATAAACATCTATTCGCGAACAGAGTATATGACAGTAGTTTTGTCTAAACAATCTTAGACTCCATCATTCAGTGTTACAGTGTAAACACTATTATTTTTATATCGCATCATTTATATTTTATAGAACATTAAAAACATCCTGGCGTCGTCAAACATTTTGATGCAATTAAATGAAACATACTTCATAACGTTTCACTTGATTGCACATGTAGTCAGGAATTATAGTTTGGAAAAAATCTAACTACTATAATGTCTACAAGTTATATCACAGTAACACAATGTGTTTTGTATTCGCTGAGTTTTAGTTCATTTTACTGACGCATTTCTTAATGACGATCACAGAGAACAACGCGGCAGACTGCATACCCTGTTTGTTTGCTTTATTTGACAAAACCACAGAGTGTTGTTGTTATTATGAGTGTACACAAATAAAAGTGAATTCCTTACAGATTCCATTGATATATTGCTCTTATCTGTACGATCAAAAATAACGGAGTAATTGAAGTTCTTTTTGGCGTTATCAGAAAAACAACACAAACCGCGCCGGCACGTTTTTCGACCCCAGAGGGTTAACGTTACCTCAGAAAATGGCTATTCGGCCGTTATGACCGTTTGTCGTTTAAACAAGTGACAACAATACACTTGTAATCAAATTTACCACTAAACAGGTGTAATTTAATTCCTATTTATTAATTCACAACCATTTTGACGAATTTTAATAGAAAATTCAAAAATGAACCAAGAAACGTCTCGGGTTACGTATGTAACCCTGGTTCCCTGAGAAGGGAACGAGACACTACGTCCTCTAGGGAGCGCTATGGGGAACGCCGTAAGCGTGACCCGTGTCTGAAGTCTACATACAAAAACACAAACACAGTTGGCCGGCGACAGCCTATGACGTCATTTCCGGTGCGACTCATCACAGTTCTTCTAGCCTGGCAGATGCTCTGGAGTGGGACCCAAGGTGGCCGGGGTTCTAACCATCTCGAGAAAGAGTACGGGCAATAGCACGTGAAAACCCCTACCATAAAGGATTTTAGAATGGACGCAAAACACTGGTGCATTCCATACCACAACGTGGATTTTAGAAAAGTGCCCAAAGGTTTGTGTGGGCACTTACCATACACATGGATTTGAGAAAGTACCCAAAGGTTCATGTGGGTCTTACCATAAAAATGGATTTTTAGACATACCCTTGAGAAACGGTGAATTAAGAAGACCCTCAGACTGAGGGAAGCATTGTCAGCATCACAAGGCTCCAGGGGGAAGGCAGAAAGGGCAAATCTCAGTTGCCAATATGGCAAAATGCTCAAAGCAAACCCTCCAGGGGAGGGGAGCATACTAAGCCAAGCGGACAGTAGCTGCCGTTATCTGTCTAGCAGAACTGCCATAGAGCCGATACACTTAACCAAAGGAGAGCCTGTGCATCGGAAGAGGCTTCAACTCCCTAGGAGGAGCCACTGATCACCCCAAAAGGGATGAGCTCTCAGTAAACCCCTTCCGTAGAGAGGGGAGCATCGTCATGCCCTGCGGAGGAGCCTTGGAGATCTGACCCCAGTGATCAGTTCCTTGGCCAGAAGGGAAGGCAGTAAGGGCGAACCCTGGTTGCCCCACAGGACAGTGCTCAAAGCAAACCCTTGATAGAGAGGGGAGCAACTGCACCAAACAGACAGTAGCCACCGCTATCTGTCTAATAGAGCTGATACATAAATCATAGTCAGAAGGTAGAGTATCAGGACAGGCCTCACTCCTAAGACAGGAGGAAAACCTGATTTCCCCAAGGGAAACAAGCTCTCAGCAAACTCTTTCCATGAAAGGGGAGCATCGTTACATTCTGAAAGGGAGGCCTTGGAAAAGACCTGATCACAGAGGTCTACTCTAAATATGATCCTGGGGATCAGTTCCTTTGGCCTGAGGGGAAGCCAGTAAGGGTGAACCCTAGTTGCCCGACAGGGCAGTGCTCAAAGCAAACCCTCGATGGAGAGGGGAGCGTACTGCGCCAAGCAGACAGTAGCCACCGCTATCTGTCTAAAAGTACTGCCACAGAGCTGATACATTCAGCCAAAAACGAAGGCCGAGTATCAGGAGAGGCTTCTACTCCCGGGGGACGGGAGGAACACCAGGGGACGAGCTCTAAACAGACCCTTTTTATGAAAAGGGGAGCATCGATGCGCCCTGCAAAGGAGGCCTAGGAAGAGATCACCAGACATGATGGGGAGCCACCTCTATCAGGTGGAGGCGCAAGAGCAGTAGCGTCTCCAGCCCTCGGGCTGTGTCACGGGTTTGCTTTAAAGGAGGGAATAGCCAGTCCCACCCACACAGACCTGTGCTTACCACCTCAATGGAAAGCATGGGCCCTGCTCCATCAAGGCCTGCAGAACCTTGAGAACAAGGGTCAAAAAACTTCTCAGAGCGCCCAGAGAGTTTCTGCAGAAACAACTCTGACTCATGAGATGGTGAAAGCAGCGTAATCAAGCCCACTCCTTGGAGGGGCGATTCACTAGATCACCAAAATACATGAAATAGGTCTGTATGAAAAGGTGCAAACCCGGAACGAGAAGCCCTTCGGGGTGAGACGCAGATAGAGGGTCTCAGCCAGGTGGCCACAGGTCCATGTGTCTATCCAGGAGCTTCCTGCGAAAAAGACTTCGAAGAGCTTACCTGGAGGTACACTGTAAAAAGCAACCTATAGAATCTACTCAGTATAATGGGGTAAACTGATGTAACAATTTGCACTCAGTTTGTTTGGGTAGATTCTATCCTATATGTCTGAGTAAAGAAAACCTAAATTTACGAATCTACTCAATAAAATGAGGTAAATTGAAGTAACAATTTGCACTCCGTTTGTCTATATATTTGAGTAAAGAATACCTGAATTTAACAGCTATGACAAACTAAAAAAAAAGTAGATAAAGTCTACACAGCAAAAAGCCCAGTGTTAAATGAACTCTCGCGGGAGTTTATTTGAGTGTTAAAATGAACACTGAAGCAGTGTCAAAGTTAATGAGGTAATTAATTGATTCATTGAGTGATGATTGAAAATTATTGAAGACACCAAAATGTTTACGTCACCATTATAGTGGTCAGTGTTAGCATTAGTTGGGCTCTTGACCCGTAGCTTTTTAATATTAGCTTTTGTTCAACTGTTTAGTTAAACTAGCCAGACAAGCCAAAGAGCAAAAGTCATGCAGTGGTGATAATTCTGTTTTAAAATAAACTTAATTTGAGCCACTGTAATCATTTAGAGTTTTATATCCTTTATTACAACTGCCTTGTGGTTTCACAGCAGCAAAAAAATGATAAAGCCTGAATTTTTGTTTAAATTTTGAATGGACTTTTTACAAGCTCCTCCGATCAAAAAAACTTTCAAAAGCTGTTCTTTTAGGCACACACAGACATCATGAATCAGCATATGAATCTCAAAAATGGTGACAAACAGCATATCCAGAAACAGATCAACTCTAAACATCACGGAAATCATCAGCTCATAATTTATTCATGCCACAATGCATGATGGGAGATATGGATGAGTTTTGATTGGCTACAACATACGTTTTTGTTGGTCACCATTGTTGTGATTCTTATGCTGACTGTTGATGTCTGTGTGTCTAAATCTAAAAAAATGTTTATATTTTTTCCGGTCAAATAAATTTCAGAAACACCTGTCTGATTAAACCAACATAAACAAAATACAACTCACTTACTCTGATGGCTACTTCATGACTTTGTCAAAGCATAATCAAAACCACAAAATCTCATTTCTTCTGGTTTGTCTGACTGTTATAACTCAATTACAACACCCAAACAAAATCTAATGTTAAGAAGTTACTGGTAAAGAGCTAAACTAATGCTAACACTCACCACTATAATGGCGACTTACAAAATTAGATTTTCTCCTTTTGGTGATTCTGCTTATTAACATCAGGCGTCTTTAATAATGGTCAATCATCACTCAATGAATCACTTAATTACCTCATTAACTCTAACACTGCTTCAGTGTTCATTTTAATACTCTTGAGTATGGACTCAAACTCCCGGGAGAGTTCATTTAACACTGGGCTTTTTGCTGTGTAGACTTAACCTACTTTTTTTTTAGTTTGTCTTAGCTGATAAATTCAGGTATTCTTTACTCAGACATATAGGATAGAATCTACCCAAACAAACTGAGTGCAAATTGTTACATCAGTTTACCCCATTATGGGAAACCAGCAAGACAGATTCTGATCAGATGAAGTTGGTTATGTACTATGGGTGATCTTGTCATCGTATAGTGGCTTGAGTCGCTAACCTCATCAGAAATCTAGTGTCTGAGCATATTAATTAAAATAATTAATTTCATTTTTTTCCATAGTATTAGAAGTTTAAGGCATGAAATCTAATCCCACTTTGCTATTTTGAAAGTTTGTATGTCACTTTGAAGAAATTATTTAGACAGTTTTTACCATAACAAATGTGCCTTATAAACACAGTTACAGCACCCAGAGAAAAACTGAAGTTGTGAAGTCAAGGGTCAAGAGCCCAACTAAAGCAAATGCTTATCTCCACAATTTATTATTTTCAATAAAACATTAACATCTAAACGTTCATTAATTCTCAATAAGAAGTTTTGTATAAAAGATATGAAGCCAGACTAGATGCTGAGATCTAGAGAGATCTGTTAGTGTTTCATGTTCTGTTGCTGTCAGTCATGAGACGTTTAAGTATAATTAATCAATGAGTTAATTTTACAGTGAAGGTGTTTGTAATAATTTAGGAAATGCCTGTAAATTAACAGTGTTTGTCATCTTATTTAAATAAGGAGATTTTACTTTACTGCCAGTCATTTGACCTTTTTATTTTCTAACAGATTTGTTATTGTATTAATTACAGAATTTTTTTGGCAAATTTAACATACATTTGTTTGTAATTTAAGAAAACAGAAAACATACTGTATACAAATACAGCATTTTTTCTGTATAAAAAAGGTGAATTACTGTAATTTGCAATAAATGTCATAATACTTAAAATAACAGCCAAATATTTAATTTAGAGATAATTTTACAGAGTTTTGACTGCAATTCAAAATAAAAGAAAACAACCTGAAAATTTTTTTTTCTAAAATTACTTTTTTTTTTTTTTTTTTTTTTTTTTTTTTTTACAGTGCAGTATAAATCATTTTTATTATTGTTACAACCTCTTGTGAAACTCACTAACCATAAACAAGATAAACAAGAACAACAGTGTCATCTAAATTGATCTTGTAGGTGAGTGAGTGCTTTATGGTTGAGATGTGATGTTATTCTTACAAATACTTTTTTTAGTATGAACAGTTCTTACTACAGATAACATACTGTACCTACAGCTGTCAAATATGCAGCCAATTGGTGATTGCTGAATGTTTTTAAAGAGTATGTGGGAGATCAGACACTTCTAGATTCCCTGATTCAGTTCATTCAGTCAGAGAAAGTCACAGAGACTTTACAAACTGCAGGAGACAATGGCATCTGCATGTAAAGTTCAGTCAAAGTGAATTAACATAATATGACACAGACTACAGCTTATTTAATTCAATACTGAGATCTGAATTATATACTGTGCATTTTGTTTCTGGACTTCAAAGCGGTAAAACAAAGCAAAAAATAATCTTTATTAATCATGTTATTTTTTGATTTAAAGCTACTACATTCAAAATTCACAGTTCTTGTATTTTATTAGATTTCATTATTAGAGTATCATGATTAAAAACACCATATGATAATGGCAACATTGTAGACGAGGTGTTTTATCTAGGGCTTACATCATCGATGTCAAGCTTGAATGATCTGTTTCCAGAAGGAACGTGACAGTCTGTGAGCTGCTCAACATGCTCATGACTATTCACACTTCCTGGTACTCATTATGAATTAATAGAGCTTTTTAAAGTATTCTTTCTTAAAAATGAGACAATCACTGTCACCATCCCTCCTGTGGCCATCACAATGAATATTTCAGAGAAACAAAAAAGTTTCTATTTGATCCAAAAATGGATATGTGATGTGACAGAGAATACATTTCTGACAGAGCAGCTGAAAGTTTGAGCTTCCAAATATTTAACATTATGACAAGAGAAGGGTGTCATTATAAATAATAATTAGGGGTGTAAAGGCACACAAAATGATGTTTGGTACATACCTTGGTTTTGAAGTCACGTTTTGGCGTTTTTTTTTTTTTTTTTTTGGTAGAGCAGAGAAAATAAAACTTTTTAAAACTGTAGTTTATAAACTGTGGTTTTGTATTTATATAATGAGAGAGCAAAGGCAAGTCAATATTTCAGAAAAACATCATTTCAAAAGATAATGTTTTAGAAAGATATATATTTTTGCTGGCCTGTCAATACCTGGTGCTATTTTGTACAAATACTGAACGACTTCAGTATAACTTTTTTTTTTTTTTTTTACATAAGTTGCACATTATGTATCATATTTAGGCAATCACATAAACTTTTATGTGGCAGTAGGCTGTGCTTCAAAGCCAGAGAAAATGAGCAGGATATTTGTTAGTTTCCTCTGTAAAAAAACTCTATGCACACAGGCTTCATTCAAATACTCCTTTAATCTGTTGATTCATTTGACTTTTTGATGGTACATCACAATAAATAGTTAGCAGATATTCAGCATTAGATTATCAGATACTAATAATCTAGTGAGTGTTAGTAGATATGAATGTGCAACGTTACTTATTGTCAACAGAATGTTCAAAAGGTGAGTGTTTCATAATCTAGATTTAGACAGGTAATAGGTAATTCTCTATCAGGTTTTTATCAGTTCATTCCTGCAAATACTTTTTGATGTTTATATATTTTCTATGAGGCATATGAATATTTAACGCACAGTACAATATCTAAAGTAATCAACTGTAAAATGGGTGTTTAGAGAGAAAGAAAAAGGTAATTAAGTTGGAGCTTTCTGAGCTCAACAAACAAAGACAACATTGTAAAGTTCTATATTTTTTTTAATTTCACACAACATATTTGAAAATATTTAAATGTGATTATTTTGAGAAATCTGTAAAAGTATGCTTTTCACCCTCCACCAATTAAAACTATTAATGGCACTTGAACAGTATTTATTACTTTCTAAACATGAAGTTGTAGTCCTCAGTGTTGTTTGACACAGCAAAGACATCTGAAGAACTTCCTGTTCTGCTGCCTGACCTGAAGAAGGATGAGATGAGAGGAGCTGAGTGCACTCTAAAAAAACGCTGGGTTAAAATAACCCAAATTGGGTTATTTTGGTAACCCAACGCTGGGTCAAATATGGACAAACCCAGCGTTGGGTTATTTTAACCCAACTTGTTGGGTTAAATCTTTGACCCAACACTTTGGGTTGTTTTATTTACCTAGACTATTGACAAAAAAAATACTATGTTGCTGGTTGAAAACAAACCTGAAATATTTAATAATAAAGAAAATAAACAATAATCAAAGAGAATTACTTAAGACAACAAAAAAAGAGACAAAATGAATTTATAAAAGGCTATTTTAATGCAAAATAAAAAATACAATTTGCATTAATAAATGTTAAAATATACATGTGCACTCAAAAAAACATTTCAGCCCTTAACTTAATTTAATTACGTACAAAATTTCCATGCATTTAGATTACATAGTTTTAACTTAAACAAATCAATTAAACTTAATGTGATTCAAATGCATCAGTCTTACGTAAATGAAACAGGTAAAGTTGATGTAATATTTCCCAGTGTTAAACAAACCCTGCTCAGTGTTCATGTGTTTCCACACTACAGAGTGTTCAAGTAGCATTGACACAGTGTTGGAGTTAAGGAGATCATTATGTCATGATTGACCAATAATGATCAACACATGCTGTTTACAAGCTGAATCACAGAAGGAAAGAGAAACACAGGAATCAGCCACAGCCAAAGATAAAATGAACTTAAATAAATGAAGACATTAAATCTCTGGATTAAACAACTCCACAAACATTACAGTTTGACTTGATTTCTGTCATATATCCACAAATATTATTTGAGAACGTCTAAACAGAGGTTTAGATGTTTTATTTAAAAAAATGTTTCATTTGACCTCACCATCATGGCGAACAGGGTTTACTTTAGTTGGGCTCTTGACCCTTGACTTTCTTAGTATAGTTTTTTTGTTCTTTGGTTGTTGTAATTGTGTTTGCCAAGCACATTTATTATAGCGCAAAAAAAAAAAAAAGGAGGGGGGCTGTTATTAAGTGTTTTTGGTTAACTATTATTTTTGTTGCAATCATCATCCAGTGGCCTGATATGCTGATATCGTTCAGTGGTTTTCCTGTTAGTTTCATGACATTTACAGCAGTTGTGTGAACTGTTACTATTACTACTTTAAGATCTCCAGTGTTACTTAGACACACACACACACACATCAAGAATCAGCATATGAATCTCAACAATGGTGACATTCAACAGCTGCATGCTGGGAGTCATGGGTGAGTTTTATAATCTGCTGTTACCCAGCATGCAGCTGTTGAATGTCACCATTGTTGAGATTCAAATGCTGATTCTTGATGTCTGTGTGTGTCAAACTGATGCTGTAGATTTCAAGGTTTAGTGTATATGATGAACATCCATAATAGCTCATACATCTGTTGTAAACATTATGAAAATAATAGGCTAACCACTGCATGACACCAGTGCATCATGCCACTTGATGATAATGATTTAACAAACAATAAAAATTAACCAAAAACACCTAATCAGACTTCTTTTTGGCTTTTTAATCTTGCTATAATAAATGTGCTTCATACACATAACTACAGCAGCCAAAAAAATTAACATAAAAAAATCAAAAGTCAAGAGTCCAACTAAAGTAAACCCTGTTCGCCATGATGGTGAGGTCAATTGAAACAAACAAAAATAAAAAAATAAAACATCTAAACCTCTATTTAGACGTTCTGAAATAAAATTTGTGGATATATGACAGAAATCAAGTCAAACTGTAATGTTGTTAGTTGAGTTGTTTAATCAGAGATTTAATGTCTTCATTTATTTAAGTTCATTTTATCTTTGGCTGTGGCTGATTCCTGTGTTTCTCTTTCCTTCTGTGATTCAGCTTGTAAACAGCATGTGTTGATCATTATTGGTCAATCATGACATAATGATCTCCTTAACTCCAACACTGTGTCAATGCTACTTGAACACTCTGTAGTGTGGAAACACATGAACACTGAGCAGGGTTTGTTTAACACTGGGAAATATTACATCAACTTTACCTGTTTCATTTACGTAAGACTGATGCATTTGAATCACATTAAGTTTAATTGATTTGTTTAAGTTAAAACTATGTAATCTAAATGCATGGAAATTTTGTACGTAATTGAATTAAGTTGAGGGCTGAAATATTTTTTTGAGTGTGGCTTCGTCCTGGGTTGAACCATGCTTCCTAAAAACACAATATAAGTTTGTATTAGGGTTGTTCCGATAGTTGATAATATCGTGTATCGACTATATGCAGGCAGATCGCCGATAGGCTGATGTCAATGACGATACTTTTTAAATAATTTTACAATTCCATATACCCCGCCACAGTTTTATATCCACATTGACATATACACCGAAAATAAACATTCAACTGCGACACATTAATATAACAATTTTATCAGTGCCAACTTTATATTATTTTGATATTCGTTTTAATTGCAGTGTCATACTATCCAAGAAAAAAGAAAATACTGTATTACAGAAACAACAAGGATGGCTACTGTTTCTTGAATCACTTCGGATGTAATTCGTGAATGTTTAATGATTTAAAAATATTTTCAACATTTTCAATGAGAAAAGAAGCTTTACGTTTGCGTTCAAGTCGCAAGTGAAAGTGATGCGGACATGTCGATCTAAAACTATGGCGAAGCAAATAAATTAATAATAATATTAAAAAAAAAAACTGTAGTAGTAATAATTAATGTTAATAAAATTAAATTGCATATAGCCCAATAAATTTACTACTTGTTAAAAACCCACAAACATACCTTTTCTGTCGTCGCTGAAGGAAGGTTGTTCCTGAGGCGATTCCTGAGGTGATTCAAAATGGCCGCGAAGGTAGCGCTTGGCTCGTCGAGCAGGGGGAGTGGCTTACTCTCTTAACTGTCACTTGATTGGATAAAATCAGTAACCCAATGTTGGGTTACACAAAAACAACCCAACACTGAGCAAAACAACCCAACTAAATGACCCAACAGGCTTAACCCAGCAGTTGGGTTAAAAAAACAACCCAACATTTTTTAGAGTGATAATTTTTCCTTAATATTATCCCTGCAATACCTTATGTTGATGGCAGGTCCTGTCAGAAATTTCTCCTCAGCCTCCAGGACAGACAAATTTTCAACAAAAGCAAGGGCACAGATGATGGACTATCAGAGAAAGAATTGAGATTGATCACACCCTGAACAAACTAAGTATTATTTTGCATGTTTAGTTCATTTTTTTTTTTTTTTTTACATTTTTTCTTTTAACAAAAAAAAAACAATTATTTTTTTAGAGTAATGGTCTCATATTGCTCTGGGTGTGTGTGTGTGTGTGTGTCTGTTCACTTCTCACTACTGTGTATACTTGGATGGGTTAAAAGCAGAGCGCAAATTCCACGTATGGTTCACCATACTTGACCACACAGCACATCCTTTCCTTTCTATATTATGGATAAACTATTCAACATTAAAAACAAAGTGAATCTGACCATGCAGAGCACAGCTAACACAAGACCTACCTCTGGAAAAAGGACATGCATGATGAACTTGATCTCATCACTGTGGGTGTGTGTGGTTGTGCTGTCCAGAATTGAAGACAGGTGAGAGTAAATTAGATCAATTTGCTCCTGATCCTCAATGTACACTGGCACAGGAACCGTCTTAACAGAACACTTGGAAAAAGTGTCAAGCCACTTTGATTTCTTTTGGCCTCTGATGATGGACTGTGTAGACAAAATTGAGAATGACATTAAAAACATTGCCATATAGGTCTATTCAAGTCTTTTATATATTAGACAAGCTATTGGTTTGAAATGCACTCTTGATGCACATACTTGAATGTGGTAATCTGTTCCTTTTTTTTGCCACAATGAAGTCCACCAGTGCCTGGCTGGATGAGATTCGGTTACTCTGGGCAACAACATGTTGTGGCAAGTCATGGGTTAGCCCTGGAAAACCCCTGTAGAGTGGTCCTACTGTCCCTTCACACAGGCACCTTGCCTCCTCGGAAAGGACAGTGGTACAGGGAACAGCAGGAGGTGCATTTGTTAAGGGTGGGTAATTCAACACCTCTTTGTATTGATGGAATTTTAACACCTAAAGAGATAAAACAATTTACATTAGATGAAAAGAGAAATAGTAGAGGGGTGTTTATAGTTTATTCAAGTTGAGAGATTTACATTTCCTAGAGAAACCACACACCTTTGTGAGATGCAAGTTAAAGAGTACATGAAGAAAGAGTATAAGTGCTCACTCACTTAAGTATTTTTATTATTTCCAAAATTTTGGAAGGCAAGCAGCCTTTGTCAAGATACAGCTTACTATAAAATGGAGAGCACCACAAATAGAATCAACAATTTAATCACGTGATATCAACAACATCACAATTAACATATAATAATTAGCCAGCAAACAATTAAAATACTCTTATATTAATAAAAAAATATACACCATAATTGAGTGCCAAACATGATAAAACCACATTCAGTTCAAATAAACTTAAATTAGATATTAATCTAATTTACAAAAGAAACAACTCAAACCAAATTTTACATTCAAAACATATGGGACTAAAGTTTTTAATGTGGGATTTATCATGTTTGTGATTGTTGGTGCTCAATTATTGATAGTGAATAATTTGTTTTCTTAAAATAACCTTAAGAAGTAGTCTTTTGTTTGCTGTAATAAAAATACTTCAGTGTGCAGTTAAATTCTCCTTACTTAGAGATTTACATACATACATACATACATGCCTATTATAAATCTGTCTTTTGTATGTTCATATCCAACATGTACACTAATGTTACTTCAAAACACGTGGAGTGTGAAAAGAAACGGTTAGAAGAATATCTTACCAGAAAAGGCCATCTCACACAAGCTAGAGACAAAAAACAAAAAATATATATATAAAAAAATAAATAAATAAGTGAGACAGAGTAAGTAGGACTACATAAAATATGGGGCAGCTAAACTTTCACGTGGTTAGCTAAAATTGAGCCAGACAAACCATCAACCTGACTGTCAATATTGTCTTTGCATATAAATAAAGATGTTTCTTCACATATTGAAACGAATTTTTGCGACCTTTGTTTTATAGAACAATAGTAACTTTAACGAGTATTTAACATACCTCTTCTTCGTCGTCTTCTTGCTTATGGCGGTTGGCAAACAAACTTCTTTTCATCCCCGCATAGGTATAGGGTTCTGATGGCTCATTTACTGTTACCCCCTACTGGATGCATCAGGAACAACAGGGGCGTAAAACTGCACTCAAAAAAAATTTCAGCCCTTAACTTAATTCAATTACGTACAAAATTTCCATGCATTTAGATTACATAGTTTTAACTTGAACAAATCAGTTAAACTTAATGTGATTCAAATGCATCAGTCTTACGTAAATGAAACAGGTAAAGTTGATGTAATATTTCCCAGTGTTAAACAAACCCTGCTCAGTGTTCATGTGTTTCCACACTACAGAGTGTTCAAGTAGCATTGACACAGTGTTGGAGTTAAGGAGATCATTATGTCATGATTGACCAATAATGATCAACACATGCTGTTTACAAGCTGAATCACAGAAGGAAAGAGAAACACAGGAATCAGCCACAGCCAAAGACAAAATGAACTTAAATAAATGAAGACATTAAATCTCTGATTAAACAACTCCACAAACAACATTACAGTTTGACTTGATTTCTGTCATATATCCACAAATTTTATTTCAGAACGTCTAAACAGAGGTTTAGATGTTTTATTTTTTTATTTTTGTTTGTTTCAATTGACCTCACCATCATGGCGAACAGGGTTTACTTTAGTTGGACTCTTGACTTTTGATTTTTTTATGTTAATTTTTTTTTGGCTGCTGTAGTTATGTGTATGAAGCACATTTATTATAGCAAAATTAAAAAGCCAAAAAGAAGTCTGATTAGGTGTTTTTGGTTAATTTTTATTGTTTGTTAAATCATTATCATCAAGTGGCATGATGCACTGGTGTCATGCAGTGGTCAGTCTATTATTTTCATAACGTTTACAACAGATGTATGAACTATTATGGATGTTTATCTTATACACTAAACCTTGAAATCTACAGCATCAGTTTGACACACACAGACATCAAGAATCAGCATTTGAATCTCAACAATGGTGACATTCAACGGCTGCATGCTGGGTAACAGCAGATTATAAAACTCACCCATGACTCCCAGCATGCAGCTGTTGAATGTCACCATTGTTGAGATTCATATGCTGATTCTTGATGTGTGTGTGTGTGTGTGTCTAAGTAATACTGGAGATCTTAAAGTAGTAATAGTAACAGTTCACACAACTGCTGTAAATGTCATGAAACTAACAGGAAAACCACTGAACAATATCAGCAAATCAGGCCACTGGATGATGATTGCAACAAAAATAATAATTAACCAAAAACACTTAATAACAGCCCCCCCTCATATTTTTTTTTTTGCGCTGTAACAAATGTGCTTGGCAAACACAATTACAACAACCAAAGAACAAAAAAACTATACTAAGAAAGTCAAGGGTCAAGAGCCCAACTAAAGTAAACCCTGTTCGCCATGATGGTGAGGTCAAATGAAACATTTTTTTAAATAAAACATCTAAACCTCTGTTTAGACGTTCTCAAATAATATTTGTGGATATATGACAGAAATCAAGTCAAACTGTAATGTTTGTGGAGTTGTTTAATCAGAGATTTAATGTCTTCATTTATTTAAGTTCATTTTGTCTTTGGCTGTGGCTGATTCCTGTGTTTCTCTTTCCTTCTGTGATTCAGCTTGTAAACAGCATGTGTTGATCATTATTGGTCAATCATGACATAATGATCTCCTTAACTCCAACACTGTGTCAATGCTACTTGAACACTCTGTAGTGTGGAAACACATGAACACTGAGCAGGGTTTGTTTAACACTGGGAAATATTACATCAACTTTACCTGTTTCATTTACGTAAGACTGATGCATTTGAATCACATTAAGTTTAATTGATTTGTTTAAGTTAAAACTATGTAATCTAAATGCATGGAAATTTTGTACGTAATTAAATTAAGTTAAGGGCTGAAAATTTTTTTTGAGTGCACATATATATTTTAACATTTATTAATGCAAATTGTATTTTTTATTTTGCATTAAAATAGCCTTTTATAAATTCATTTTGTCTCTTTTTTTGTTGTCTTAAGTAATTCTCTTTGATTATTGTTTATTTTCTTTATTATTAAATATTTCAGGTTTGTTTTCAACCAGCAACATAGTATTTTTTTTGTCAATAGTCTAGGTAAATAAAACAACCCAAAGTGTTGGGTCAAAGATTTAACCCAACAAGTTGTTCAAATATGGACAAACCCAGCGTTGGGTTACCAAAATAACCCAATTTGGGTTATTTTAACCCAGCGTTTTTTTAGAGTGTATAGTGCAACTCTAGCATAATAACAATGGCATGAACAGCTGATCGTATTTAACTTAGATAACAGAACTTATAAAGATGAACTTGAACAAAACACAACTTTCTCATCCAGCCTATTGCATTTCCGAAAGTTTGTATCAAACAATGATTTATATATATATATATATATATATGATATATATATATATATATATATATAATCAGACTCTGCCTTTCTGGCTTATTTATATATATATATATATATATAAATAAGCCAGAAAGGCAGAGTCTGATTATTGTTACAAAGAAAAGAACAAAAAGAGCCGCAAAAAGTTGTGTGACGGATCAAAAACATTTTGTGTAAATAAAGCATGATTTCTTAGTGGATTACCTACAATCGTTTGTAATCTCTGTTTTTACGCAATTTACGTGCAATGTTTCTGAAAAAATCCTTGAAATTTCACCAGAAACGCTTAAATGCACAACTACAGCGACAGCCGATGCACGTGCATCTCTCTTGATCTTTCTTTTTCTCTTCTTCATCTTGTTTACTTTTCTTTGCCTCCTCATACATCTCATTAGTGTAATGTTTTCCTTCATTCTGCTGTACCATTGTGTCAATCTTCTGCAGGAGATCAATCACCTGCTGTCTGTTAGTTTGATCTTTGTTGTTGAAGATGTGATACCCCTGACATCTCTCAACTATTTTTCTTAGCTTTTCATGCTCATTTACCTCTGACTTAAATGTCTCCGTGTCAACATCATCCCCATTTGTAAAGAGCAGTATAAGATATTTTAGTACATCTTGACCAAATATCATTTTAATTTCTTCCAATACCTCTTCCTCCTGCTCTGTGAATCTATTGAAGGGTAGTACAAATAAAAACGCATGAGGTCCTGGTGCAGACAGAAACACACTCCATGCAATCTCCAATGCCAGCTCCTCTTCTGGAAGTGTTGTGTCAAAAAACCCAGGAGTATCAACAACAGATATATGTCTGCCTTCAACAAGCGAATTTCTCACTTCTGACTTCTGTGTTACAGATTTCAGACATTTTCCACATTTAAAAACACTTTCTCCAAGTATGGTGTTTCCTGTTGAGCTTTTCCCAACTCCGGTTTTCCCCAAAAGAACAATTTTAATGTTGCCAATGTCCTGCAGTTGTGTTCCTAGAAGAGAGAAAATGTACATCATATTACCAACAATCTGCATACTGTTTATATTTTCTGTGTGATCATGTCGTGTGTGTCTCTGTAGTCAATATAAGATTTAAATTATGATTGTTGGTTAAGATCACCTGCACTATTTGAAGGTAGACCGTTGAGCGGAAATCCTCTGTGATGCAGATCATTATCCTATATGAGATTATTTGATTATTAGACACATTCATAATAAAGTATTATAATCATTTGTCTAGCTCCAAAACAGTACACTAAGCAGGCAAATATGTCTGTGATTTAAGACATTTCAGAAAAATGCCTGAATTAATGATTTTATACCATTGTCCTCTGTTGCTTTGTTCTCAGCTGCACTCCAAGACCTATAAAAACTGAAAATCAATAAACTAAAATTGTTAAAGTTATAAACTATAAATACACTTAATAAAAGTATGTTTCTATTTCAGTGCAATTGCAAAAGTAGACTAAATGTCACTGATATTTAAACTGATTTCTAGTACATTGCAATAAAGCATACTACTGCAAAAATATAGAGAGGACTTTTATAGGACAGAGACCTGTCTTTTATAGACATAAGAGAGCTTGATTCTTTTAAGATTGATGGGAGTTATTTTTAGAAAATAAATGTTACTATTGTCTGTGTTAGACAAAGACAATAAACTACCACACAGTATGGCTGAAATTATAAAAGTCTAGTTACCTATCCTTACAGAAATGGATGCACCTCTGTTTGGAAATGGTTACATTTTAACTAATTTTTTTTTTTTTTTTTTTTTGTTTTTTTTATTTCTCTTTTAGGCCACTGATGAAGAACAGGTGGTGACTGGGAATGACAAAACTATTAACTAATTGTTAATGGACAAAACTAATTAACGTACAATTACTGTAAAAGAGCATTTTTGTATAGTAGTAAAATCTTTGTATTTGCTAATGGCATACTTTTCTGCATTGCGTTCATGTAACTTTTGACTGTTTTCTCGTTGTAGTTTTTAATAAATATTTACCTTTTGATAGTCATTCTGTGTGTGTTAAAGTGATTTTTAAAATGAACAAGATTTGTAGATTTAATGCCTAGCTCAATTTGGGTTCATTAAGACCATCAGTGTAGTAATTTTAAACCATTTGGATCAAATAATTCAACCCAACTTGCTGGGTTTGTCCTTTTGATATTTTAAATGACCAAAATGGTTTTTAACCCAGTATTTTTTACTAAAGCCTGATCATGGATCCACTTTGGCAAAATGTACTTAGGCTTACAACAATTTGGGAAACGATGAAAGATGGTTGGATTTCTGCTTGGTCCTGGATTATTTATGCCCATTGTAGTCACTGAGTTACCAAACTATTTCTCTTGCATCTGAGATCTTGATGTCTGTCTGCTGCTGATTTCTGCTTCCTCTAATAAACTATTATTTGCTGAACTCGCATCTGAATCCTGTTATTTCCTGTGACTAATAGCACATTATTGGATTATCCATTTATATTCATTTGCAATTTAACTGTAAGTATACCTTTAGCCTAAAAAACTTTGAAATGCTGGGGCGGGGGACACACAGGCACAAATTATATAAAGATATTCATTGATTGTGTGTTGTTCATAAAAAGACCACTAGATGGCACTGTGTTACAAAAACGCTATCTGCAATTAGGGAATAACACATGTGAGCGAAAATAAAAACAAACATGTTGAGGTGATAAAGTATTTAATTTTAATCACTGATCAAAACAACTGCTACTATTATAAACTGGGCTGCCTAAACTGTTGTTAGACTCTGAACTGCTGCTGGATCTCTATACTGTGAAACTTTGAAGCTGCTTTTTATCATTGTGATTTTACTTGAATAGTCTTTTACATTGCAAATACCTGACGCCATTAATCCACACAAAAAGAAATTGCATTTTAACAGGTATGATGCTTGAAGCTGAGTAAATAGAGATCATTTTTTGGTTCTAGTAGCACTAGGAAAACCTTCCCCAGCCTCCACATATTAAACTCTTTCAGTCTGTAATTACATTAAAATTCTCCCTCATTCACCTCTACTGAATTTTGTTAAACTGTAGCATTAGCACATGTATCAAACTCACTGTGTCTGTATGTTATTCATAACACACTGTCTAGAAAGTGATGTCAAACTATATTGTTGTATCTGCTGTTAAAATATACAATTGTTACAACCAATTTTAAGGATGTAAAAATACTCACTGCAGTGCTGATCTTCGGGCAAGTGAACTGTACAATTTAGTTTCACTTTTCCGAACAATTGTATATTTATAATGTCTTAGGATGCCATCAGCTCCACCCACCAGAGGAAGAAGTTGCTTAATGGAAACTAAATGCAAAGTGCTTTTTTGAAATGACACAGCAGATGTTGTATAATTGTTAAATAACAGTGAACATTCATGTATTCATGTACTTCAGATGTCATTCAAAGACATCACAAATAGAATAATTGCCAGTGGCAAATCTCTCCCTCTCCCTTCAAGAGCCACTACATTCTGGCCTGATGTAAATGTAGATTTCTGCATTTATGAAGAAATACGAAAAGGTATGCCACAGTATCCCTTAAAACAGATACATAACAATGTGTTCAGAAGAGGGGCGGGTCAATCAAAAGTGAAAGTGCACAAAGACGTTTTGCCTGTGTGAATTTTACAACATCATTGTACTGCTTGTCACTCTGTGCTGTGATCACAGAAACCCGAGCATAATTTGCTGCAAAGATTTGGACCAACAACTAAGGGTAAGGAGATGCTTCTGAATACACATAGGATACATCATAAGTTAATTATTACATGGCAACTATTGTTAAATCATAATCAAGGTATTGCAAGTATGCACCGCAGCATGTGTAACCGGTGTTGTCTGCGTTGTGTTTTTTTTTTTTTCTTTCCTTTCAGCGTAGTAACCAGACGGACATCAACTGACGTTTCGATTCTTCTTTAATCTGATAACACATGAAATGGTCTGTAAACAGTGTTTTCGCCCTTCTTTTCTCTCCCATGTGGAGATAGTGCGGAAAGGGGGATAACAAGGAATAAAACTTTTAAACAATACAAATCAATTTAACAAGGAGTGACAGGACGGCATACCTGATAACACATGAAATGGTCTGTAAACAGTGTGTTTTCGCCCTTCTTTTCTGTTAAAGGGAAACGCATTAAGCACATGCTTCAAATACATCGGCGACGCATCAAAATCAATCACAGCCACAATTAAAATGAAAACATGAAAATAACGAAACATACATGAAAAATAAAGTTAGAAATATGATTTAAACAGGGAAAATATCTTTTAAAGTAATTTTTAAAGTAAAGATGACATTAGATTAATAAGAGTTTAGCAAAAACCAACCTCTCCCATGTGGAGATGCGGAAAGGGAAGAGGCGGCGCAAGAGACAGGAAATTAAGATTAACGCTGCCTTCGAAATTTAAAGGGGAAGAAGCACACGTACAGATAAAGGCATATCAGGTACCCTTTGTGAACGTTTTTTGTGTAATTCTATATAAGAAAGGAACATTTTGCTTTCCATACCTGTTACACTCACCCCCCTAGAATTACACAAAATTATGAGAACATGGGAAAAACTCTATACACCGGTCATAAGAATTACATGGTCCACACACCAAACAATCAGTGAAGACAGTCAGCATCAAAAGCTACCCAATTAAAGGATAAAAACGTTTTGAAATTGGCCAAATTTCAACACATTCTATAGACATCACCAAGGTGCCCATTACACCTTGTACACTTAGACCACACAGTCAATTAAGGAAAGTTTCACTAGGAAAAGGAAAAAACAAAGGAACAAAGTTCCTAAATCTGCATGTACTTAGAGTCGAGCTTTAAATTCAAACATGAATAACTGCAGATCCAGAATCTAAACCAAAGAGGGATTCAAGTTGAACCATAGATTCAATA